>NC_083615.1:1796575-1884075 GCF_963584025.1 Labrus mixtus | reverse complement strand
GTTAGCATGCTAATGCTAGCGATCTTTATTCTGCTCGTATCTTCACACTGCATGTAAATTTACCTGAAATGAGCGTGATCTAGAAACACAGTTAAGCAGTGAGTACAGTATGTTATTCTTCTTTTCTCTAGTCCCTCAATTAAACAACTTTTATACACGAGGGGAGGAGTCAGCCGGCCGTCCGGGCGATGTAAACAAAGTGAAGATAGGACTCTGAAAACTCTGAAAACATCACAGACAGTGGGACTCGGGTGTTACACCCATTGTAGACAGTCATGACTCACAGAGTTATTTTCAGAGGAGATACTTGATTTATATTATATTTAAGTGTGAAAAATCACAAATAAAGACTTTAACGCACAATTTCTTACCCATAGAATCATAAAACAATTTAAAGAAAGGTAAAATCTCCTTCAGAGGCCATACTGCACTGCAGCATTCTGTGTTTGAGTTAGCTCAAAATGTTTTGTAATTATAAAATAATTAAATCAACCAACACTTAAAGATATGCAGAAACATTAAAACATTGGAGGCCTGTGTGTGTGTGTGTGTGTGTGTGTGTGTGTGTGTGTGTGTGTGTGTGTGTGTGTGTGTGTACACCATAGCAACAGGTTTCAATAAATAACCACAACAGGCTTGAAGGCATTGAACATCACATGCTAACGATAAACTGACTGTACAACAGGCGGGGAGTGCGAGAGGAGGATATTTCTCTTTAATCTTCTTCACAGCTTACATCGTCTTTTTATCGGTGGACAAAGTGAATCTCAGCCCGCAGCCTTCGGCCCCCCGTAAGAAATGACAATTGATTTGCAGGTTATTTCCTGCTTCCTGTGAGCTAATTGAAATAAAGTGGGACGGTAAGACTGGGGGCTCTGCAGCATCTATCAATACTGCAGCTGTACAGTAAAGAGAGAGAGAGCGAGAGAGAGAGAGAGAGAGAGAGAGAGAGAGAGAGAGAGAGAGAGAGAGAGAGAGAGAGAGAGAGAGAGAGAGAGAGCGTCTGTACAGCTACACTGCTGCTGTGCTTTAAACCAGTCCCACACAATATTAGCTTCATTGTTTGGCTCATCACCGTGCCTTTTGTTTTTGTGTTTGCTCGTGCTACCTGGTGTGTGAGACTCACTTTTTAATGAGTGTGTGAGAAACATAAGGCACAATGTATGGCTCCCCGAGTGTATATGTGCCCTGAGTGTGTTTTTTTGTGCTTGGGCTGATTGTAAAATATAAAGTCAAGTCAGAAGATTTTAGCAACAAACTGAAATATTTCTCTCCTCATTGGTGTAGTACCAGTAAAACGTACACGTATGGAGCTATTATTGTGGTAAAACTATTTGAATATGCACACACAGATCCACAAATGCGTAAACTAATCTGCAAATATGTAGACCAATTTCAAAATATTTACTTATTTATTAATGGCAGTGAACTTTTTCAGCTGTAAATCCTGAAAATAAACACAAATGATCGTTTATAGGCCTCTCCATTGGCTGTCATTTTACACGTGACTTTTGCAACACTCCTGCCGTGCACGATCCACAAATGTGTAAACACATATCTTCAAATGTGTGTCTGACGATCTGCAAACACATTAGTGGGGGTTTGTTGCCCTGAGCTCAGGCTCACAGGCTGTGTGTGCATATTCAAATAGTTTTGCCACAATAACAGCTCCATACACACAAGGCCTAGAAAGAGAATTATGAGTATTTAAAATAAGGAAATAAGAATCCAGTTAATCAACAAATACACACATGGGCTCACTCATTCATGCAAAAGGTCTGTCCTCATCAGTGTAATCATACTATAGATACATTCAGCAGTGCACATCTGTCATGAGGTATCACTACTGCTCCTCCTGTGTGGAAGGCTGCAGAAGAATAGAGTTGACGTTAATGTATGTGTGTATGTGCAAGCTCAGGAGCTGTGTTTTATTTACTTGTAATGTCCCAGCTGGCGGCAGCAGCTGGATTTTACACAAATTAAACTGGTGGGAGTTTGGAAACCCCATGTACAGTATGAGCTAATTCTCTAATGAAAAATCACTGAGCTTCATTTCTCTCTACACCGAAACCGAATCCTACGATTTCAAATTGTCAGGGATTTTCTTTAATCACTTTATGGGTTTTGCCTACAATTCCTTACAGTTTGTTCAAAATGTTTTTCCTGGATTTAAATTGTCATCATGACATAAACTGTGTAAACACACAGAAACATTGTTTTATAATTGATAAGCACACCAAGTTTAAGAACAAAATGCATGATTTCTCCGACTTCAATTCAGAATGAAGAGCGAGTAATGCATTAAACCCAGTGAGGAATTATCTACATTTAAATGCCTGCACACAACACTTTCTCTCTGCTGCTCTCTCGCCCAACACACACACACACACACACACACACACACACACACACACACACACAGTAACGATTTCAGCGAGTGCCTTCCATTGGTCCAATCAAACTCTCGTTACAATGCGAGATACACTGAATCATCGTTAAATCTATCTGCATATTACCTGCGCTGCTACAATTAGCTCTGAATCTCATTTGAATCTCATTTAAGTTCCTCCTATGAATCTCAATTAGAGATAAAGATTCAAACAAACAAGGCAGAGCGTTGGAAATGTGCACGTGCACTCGAACACACACAAACACACAAAAGTACACACACACCGCACCTGCTGTTATCATTGCTGTTGTTTTAAATGTGTTGCAGTTTAATTAATTTGTTTTGATACTCAAGACGAATCCTGTACAAATCCTCATGTGGTAATTAACAATTATCGCACATTTAATAAGCACACTGAGATAATGAAACAATTAGAGAGAAACAAGCTGTTTAAAGATGGAAGCTGTGCTTTGAACTAGTGCGTGTGCTTTAATTGTCTTTTCATTGGCTCCCGACTTCAATGAGCGCGCAGATCATAATAAATGTCCTCGCAGCGTACAAATCAAACAGCCTTCAAAGAAGAATTACAAACCAATAAATTATTACTTGTAGAAAATATATAAGCTCTCAACAAGAAACACACACACACACACACACACACACACACAGACTGCCACAAACACTCTGGTGTTATCACAGGGGCCAATTAGCTGGCCCCGGCTTTCTGCTCAGGCATGTGTCAGGGGACCTATAGGGGAGCCCCGCAAGGCTGCGAGAGGCCTCAGGGTAGCAGGAGAATTATCACTCTTTTCATCTCTGCGTCTCTTTCGCATCCTTTTGCATACACACAACCACTATCAGCTCTGAGCGAGCGCTCTCTCTCTCTCTTTTTCTTTGCCATGCAGGCATCCAGAGCCGTGAACAAAGGACGATCCTGAATGTTTCAGAATGCAAATACTTCAAAATCATTTACCTGGGCTAGGTGCAAGGATGCTCACTAAGCATATGCATAACCTCCATAAAGAGACGAGTCAGTCGATGGAGTTAACTTGTAACCTTTGATCCCTGTGTGCTTAAATAAGAGGACAACTTTGTGTGTGTGTGTGTGTGTGTGTGTGTGTGTGTGTGTGTGCCTGTGCAATAACAGAAAAGGCAAAGTCATCACAATACATGCTGATCAAAAGCTGCGTCTATTTTTGCACCCTGTAACATGACTGTTTGTGATAGTGTGTTCAGAAGACATATAGCAGATTGCTGTGTGTGTGTGTGTGTGTGTGCGTGCGTGTGTGTGTGTGTGTGTGGGTGTGTGTGTGTGCGTGTGTGTGTGTGTTTGAGTTTGTTCTCGCTAAGAGTTTTATACCAATCACACTCCTTCCCCCCTCTCCTCATCTCTTTTTCTTTTCTCTCATCCCTCTGTGCCCTCCCGCTGCGTGCCTAGTAGGTGGCTTGTACACACAAACATACAAACACACACAAACACACACAGTAAGCCTCTCTCTCTCTCTCTATCTCTGTCTTCTTCCTCCCTCTCTTCTCCACACCACAGGGAGGAGAGAGGAAGGAGATGACAGGAGAGAAAGACGAGAAAGAGGAGGATGGGAGTGTGTGTGTGTGTGTGTGTGTGTGTGTGTGTGTGTGTGTGTGTGTGTGTGTGTGTGTGTGCGGCAGAACAGAACAAGTGGACAGCTGTCCTCTGTCAAGCCTCTGTCTCTACCTGTCTCTCTGCTGCACTGTGGGCTGATGTCTTTTTTTTGTCTGGCAGGTGGATAAAGAACTGAGTCAGGACAGCGAGCTCTTGTAAAACAAGATTATATATCTTCCACCTGAGAGAGAAAAATTAACACCAAGGTATAAAAAAATAAAAAAGATAGAAGTCTGTAATGCTTCTTTCTGTGTGTGTTTGTGTTTGTGTGAGACGTTGGACGGCGACAGAAGAAAGCCGAGTGGAGGCAGTAGATAAGATAAGTGCTCTTTATTTCTGACAGAGTCATTTAGCTGTGGATGAAGAGAAGAGAGGAGGGGAGGACAGCCGGCAGAGAGTTATAGTTATGGAGCTGTCGGAGGGTTCGGGGAGTGCTGAATGAAATGAGGTCTGGAGGGGAAGGAGGGAAAACAAAGGTGGAGGAGAAGAAGAGAGAGAGAGAGAGAGAGGCCGAGGGAGGTGCCTGTACGTGACCTTGTAGCCATAGAAACAGGTGAGGGAGCAGGAAGTTGCACCTCACTCCTGTAGTTTTTGTTAAACTCACAATATAATTCAGTCCTCCTTAATCTTACGACAGAGGCTATATCTCACTTTTTAGTTTTGAGCACACACTCATTGTGTCTTTCTCAGCTTCTCATGCACACACAGGTAATAAAAGGTGTGTTTTTGTCTTATGTTTACTTGTGTTTGAGGCGTCAAAGGGCTAGAGACCTCCTGTCACTCCAGCCATTTTCTTCTCTTCCCCTTCTGTTTCTTGTATGAAGAAAAATGTTTATTTTCATTTATCAAAGCCTTACACCCCTGAGAGAGAGAGAAAATGCTGTGTCTGCAATATTCAGTGTGTGTGTGTATGTGTGTGTGTGTGTGTGTGTGTGTGTGTGTGTGTGTGTGTGTGTGTGTGTGTGTGTGTGTGTGTGTGTGTGTGTGTCGAGGGAGTGTGGAGCAATGCTGGGGGTTATTATGAAGAGACTAGGATGCGACAGGAGATTCCTTTGATTGGGAATAAAA
This sequence comes from Labrus mixtus, assembly GCF_963584025.1. Taxonomy (NCBI): domain Eukaryota; kingdom Metazoa; phylum Chordata; class Actinopteri; order Labriformes; family Labridae; genus Labrus; species Labrus mixtus. Next base: position 1,878,976 of record NC_083615.1, on the reverse strand, counting down.
CACCATCTTATCTATTTAAATAAACCCCAGTGCAACTTCACACACACACACACACACACTCACACACACTCACACACACACACACACGCACAAATACGCACGCACCAAACACTATAAATAGGACTGCACATATGGAAGACCAAATAAAATAAACACATTCACTGAATCACACACACACACAAAATAAAACTGCATAAGCCGGCAAATCTGTGCATGTAAACAAACACAGGAGCAAATTCACAAAGGGATTTGTAGTAATTAAATTGCGATGATCGCCCTATTTTAGCTTTTCACTTTGAAGATGAAAAAATAATGTTGTGGAGTGGAGACATGAGGAAAAAACCTTTGCTAATAGAACATGAAAAGAACATCTAATTATTCAAAGGAGAGTAGTTATACTGTGGGAAAATAAGACACACAAATAAAAAAAAGGGTTTCATGCTAAACTCAGCAGAAAAAAATGTAGATGAAGCTTTGCTTTTTAAATTACCAGTGGATCACTAGTGAGCTGCGCTGCGAGCATCCCTGGCCTCTGACACTAACCCGCTGACCTTTGACCTCGGGCTGAGCAGAAGAGCAGGCCTGTACTTGGCCTGTGACCTTGTGGCATCTTTAATAACCGGCCTCGAACTCGCTGAAGGAAGGCACCGCAGCGCACATGTCAATAAGACAAGAGACATGCAAAAAGATGGATGCAGCCTATGTGTGTGTGTGTGTGTGTGTGTGTGTGTGTGTGTGTGTGTATGACAGTAAATAGTGCAAGGAGAAAACAGTGATGTATGTTGGTTCTGCAGTTGGAGGCTGCAGATGTTCCCCCCCAGGTGGTCTGACGCTAATAACCACCCACTTTTTACAGGCCCTTTAATTCACTCCAGATAAAGACACATTAAATATATAAAAACAGCACAGAGCTCCATCATGCACTTATCAGCATCTACCACAAATGTCATTCTAAATGAGCTTCTCTAAAGTGCTGTTGAGTTAGTTATATTATTGCTACTGATTTATTTAATCCAGTATGTTGGAAGTATTTAATAATTAAGTATTATATGAAAACCAGCCCAGTGTGATATTAATGTAGTTTATGAACAACAATCATCCTGTATGTCAAGACATTTCTTTTATTTCTCTGAGCTAATTGGCTTTTTGTGACATTCTTATTATTCTTTGTAACGAGTTCATGACCCCTTTAAAAAAAAAAAAGTGTAAGTGTATAAAAATGAGAAAGATGTTTCCGCCCTCATTCCTATACGCAGTACGTTTATGTTGACGCACTAAAAGTGAGCCTGTTGGAGCCCCATCTCCCCCTGTTTTGCTCCTCCCCCTTTTGCCTGCTTCCTCTCTTCCAACCTTTCCTGTCCCCAAAGTGTAGCAACCTTGAACCAGAGCAGAGATAGAGAAAGAAAGAAGGAGATTAGGTTGGTGCAGAACCTTTTTCCAAGATCACAGGTGAACAAAAAAAAAAGATAGGATGAGAGATTTGGAGGATTGTGTGGTCACTTCTTCAGGGAGTAAATCAAAAGAAATTCAAACAAGCTTTTTTTGGACTCTATGAAGAAATTTGAAATTTGATTTCTGTGATCGTAGTGTAAATATTTAAAAAATAGGGATGGGGGAAAAGAAAATAAGGAAAGCTAAAAGAACTGCTGTGTGCTGTGACTAAAAGCGAGCAGCAAGTGAAGATCAGCAAAATATTCTCACGCTGTTTGTTCTCTCTCTGGAAAATAAATGTTAGACTGTCCTTGGCAGTACTTCACATGCGACACAAAAAACACACACCTGAAGTGTTAACGTCATATTCTGGTGCGGTAAGTGTGTAACAAACTGTAATTCTCTCCCCAAGAAATCCGCTCCAGTGTCAGACACACGCGCTCAGACACATGACTGCAGCGTCCTGCTTCTACAGCTTTTATTCACACGTCCTCGTCGGCCCTCATGCTGTATTCAATCAGATGTAGAATAACTATTGAAACAACAAACACACAGTGGGTTAGAGGCAGCTGCACAGTAACCTGACTGTCTCCCTCTTCCTCTCAGTGGTCTCATATTTCACACACCTTTCAGTCAGTTAGTGACCGCTTGTCTTCACTGAGAGAGAGAGAGTTCAGACTGTCGGATCACAAACCGCAGCTTGTCTCCTCGCCTTCCTCCAGCCCCATTAGAACTGTTTTTTTTCTTCTTCTTCTTTTTTGTGCCATGAATCTTTAATCAGCCTTTTGCAAGTGAGTTGGCAGGCTGAGACTCTGCAGAGCGCTGACCCCATGCTGCTGAAACACACATTCTGATGTAACTTATACAGAAGCGGCACAGGTTAGAGAGCTCGTTCACACACTCTCATAAAGACTCTACTCTGATCGGTGACTTGCTGTGTGCTCTGATGGCAGGTCAAAAAAACACACAAAAAAAGTCTGCAGAAAGTTAATCTGTGCTGTAAGGTTTTTTTTTCTTAAATATCTACACACTTTATTGTTCGGCGCGTGGATCAGCTGCTGGCAGAGACATCAGTGTGTTTGCTTTTCAGTTTAAAATGAGAGGACGACCCCAGGAGAGAGAGAGAGAGAGAGAGAGAGAGAGAGAGATAGAGATAGAAGTGTGTGTTTCCTCGGTCATGACACACACACACACACACACACATCTCCTACAGTAAATAAAGCAGTGCAGTCCAGGTCACAATCACAGCAAAGCACACACAAACACAACGACCATCTGTCTCTGTGTAGCTGCTCGTATAGGAGTCAATAAGCCACACAAAAGCATTCAACTTTCACAGTTTTAAAAAAAATGAAAGAATACAACATCTGTGAAGAGGGTTCAGGTTGTTCATTATTCCACTACCTCTCGTTTCCCCACTCTGTCTCTGCTTCTCTTTCCTGTAAATGAGTGATTTATCAGCCTTAATTGAAGGCAGTGGCTCATGTGGTCATGTGACCCACAACGTGACAGCATGCGATAAATACACTCGCAGAGAATTAAAGTGCTCAGATACTGTAAAAAAAATGAAGAATTGTGGTAATGAAAGCATCTTTTTTTTTAAAAACAAAATCTCAGCTCATGATGTGTTTTAAGCAAAAATGTTGCCCTAATAAAACACATTTATCAAAGTGAGGCAAAGGGCAAAGGAGGGGAAATGTACAATCGTAGATCTGTGGTTATAAGGTGTTTCACTGTGGTGCTGCATAAACAATACACACACACACACACACACACACACACACGTACACACAGTCTACAGGGGAATGTGTCTCTGTGGCTCACATGTGTTGCAGCAGCAGCTCTCTGACTGAAGGGCCTGCAGAGCTCACTTCATGCATCTTATTGTTACATGGAGCCGGTTCTCAACCGCTGACCTTTTTATTCACCGCACCATACATTGTTAAAGTAATGTATGAGGTGTCTCAGCCACAGCCACTTCATTGTGTGGTGTTACACACAGCAGAGGTACACATCTGTGTTGTGTGTGTGTGTGTGTGTGTGTGTGTGTGTGTTGTGTGTGTTGTGTGTGCGTCTGTCTGTATATGTGTATGTGTGCCACTATGACTTCAGGAGCAAACAAATGGTGAAATGAAGAGACCTAACGGGAGCATTTTAAGGTAATATCCATAAGGTGTGTGTGCGTGCGTGCGTGTGTGTGTGTGTGTGTGTGTGTGTCTGTGTGTGTGTGTGTGTGTGTGTGTGTGTGTGTGTGTGTGTGTGTGTGTGTCTACTGTGTCGACAACCTTGTATTTTTGCAACCAACAATAAAAGAAAAATGCTTTTTAAATCTAAAAACATCTTCTATAGTCTGTGATTTAAAAACAATATGAGAATAAAAAGCAGATGTAACAAAAATCTATATTTCTGGATATTCGCTTTCACATTTCTATTGTAGTTTTTTTTCCCCTATTTGTTCTTAAACATGTCAACTTAAAAAAGTTAAATCAAACTGGAGCAGCTGATGAAGCTTCCATTAAAACGTTTTCACTGCGAGAAGAAAAAACATATTACCAAACTCTAGTGAATGACATGATGGAGATTATTCTGTTTTCACACACATAAGTAATTATGGCACTTATACACTATAACGCAGCACTCGCAAACACAATCGCAAAAAAAATAATATAATTGAACCTTCATTTACGCCGAGTGTTTCAGCCAGACGATTAACTTCTCTTATATTTTTCTGCAAGAGTAATTAACTTTTCTCTACAATGTAACTCTCACAATTACGTAAATACAATTTATGCATAATGTTGTGCACTGTGATCCGCCACTTCATTACTGCTGCACTAATCGCTTTTTTTCCCTGATGAACTCAGAGAGACAGAGCGACAGGACGCAGACAGCGGATAGAGACGCATGGAGTCTGGCTGACTGTCTGTCGACCTGCCAAACGTTTAGCGTTTGAACTTTTGCAGGAGTCCTTTGACTAATGGCGCAAGATGACTGAACATTTCAAACAACAACAGAAGCATCTAAACAGAAACTGAGCACGAGTGTGTGCACCTTTGCATTTTGCAGCTTTGCATATTACACAAATGAGTGCACATGTATATAAAAAGGTAAAAGGGGGAGGGACAGCAGAGTGACTCCACCACCTCTGCACCTTCCAGTCCTCCTGCTTAGGTATTTGTCTGTATTAGTTAGCTCCTTCTCAGCACTTAAAATTAATGTCATCCAGCAGAAAATAGAGGCTGAAAGCTAAAATTCAGCACTTTCCAGGCAGCCTGGTTATTTATCAAGCTAACAAGGAGAAGATGCATCCCGCTTCAGCCGGGGCCTGGGAAATATATGCCATTAAAAAGCCCCAGAGCTATAGTGTGTGAGGGGGGGGGGGTGAGGGGTGTCAGGAAAGAGGGGATGGACGGCGTCGCCCCGCGATATGGATGCAGGAAGAGCAGCAGACACATTTATAAAAAGAGACAACAGAAGAAGTTAGAGGGAACACAATCCTTATTCTGCATGTGCTGCATGTGTGGATATGAAGTGCTGATTGTGCTGGTGGCTATAAAAGACGATTCCTTTAGGGGATACAGAAGACGTAGTTTGGAGCTTTTGAATAAATCATGCGCTGCCACAGTGAGCTTTAGCACTAATTTTCTCTTTAGGAGCGGGGGTGTTGAAACGCGTCCCGGGGACTGTTAGCATTGTGCCGTGTTAACATCTCTGTGTAGCATCAGGAGCTAACGGCGCCAGTGTCGGAATTCAATTAGACGCCGGGTGCAACGCTAAGCAGCTAGCATGGGGCGGTCACCACAGGGGGAAACAGAGAGGAGGGGATGGTGGAGGAAAGAAGGTGTGTGTGTGCGTGTGTGTGTGTGTGTGTGTGTGTGTGTGTGTGTGTGTGTGTGTGTGTGTGTGTGTGTGTGTGCGTGCGTGCGTGTGTGTGCGTGTGTGTGTGTGTGTGTGAGAGAGGAGAAGGAGGCTGCAGGCAGCAGGAAGGCCCTGGGCTGCTGGCTGTACGGTGATTCAGGGGAATACATTATATCAGTGTAACCTCGGGCTCATCACAAGTTCCTCTCTCGATCACACACACTCACAACCTGAGGACAACAGTGGCTCTGAGGCTGACACACACACACACACACACACACACACACACACACACACACACACACAATGGTAACAGCTTTACAACTAATTACGTTTGAATAAAATAACACAAACCCGCTTTAAACAAGTGAAACACGGGAGAGAAAATGATTAACATAAGTTGAAAAGAGGGAGAGAGAGTTGATGTTCGGAGGGCTGGCTTGCGGGGTTCAGTATCATCTAGTCTGTGGTTTAGAACAAGTAAAAAAACACACAACACGTTTTTGAAAACAAGCCAAATCTAAACACAGCGTTCACTTTGTGTGTCTTTAAAACTGCAGAGACAGAGAGAATCTTTTTCCCCTCTTTATTCATTTATTACACTCATCCAAATCTGGTTGCTATACCTCTCTTTTTTTTCAGTGCAGACCTCAAAGAATGACCCAAACACCCTCCTCTGTCACTCTGTTTGTCTGGATATAGAGTGATGGTGTCTGTGTCGAGACCGTAGGAGTGTAACGAGTCTCACATGGAGCAGCGAGTAGTTCTATATATCCCATAGTGAATAAATGCAAAGGGGAAGTGTGTCAGATTGTGGATGGAGAAGATTCCACTGCTGCAGTCTGTAGGAAGTCAAAATGAAACTAGAGAGAGCCGGTATGAACTAAAGGGGAATAGGTGTGTAGAAAAAGGACAAACATAAAGAGCAGGTGTATTTCAGTAAAAGGGGCTAACTTGTGGAATTAAGAATGTGTAGTTCACTTTCCAGATCTAAATTTTTGTTTTAAAAAAATGGTGTTTAACAAAATATAAAAGGTCGGTTTGATTATTTTTTTGTGAGTGTGACTTCTGTTTTGTTTTTTTTGTTTTTTTGTGACCAAACTAGTCGTGTCTTAAATAATGAGATTTGTAACAAAGGGTAGGTGTAATAAGATAAAGCTTCAGCCTACACCTTTTAGGTCAAAATGGTTTTGTTTTTTTCTTTCTGCTACTACAAATGAAGTGTTTAAATTCTGTGGAATTTTGCTTAAATATTAGATATAGCATCAATATTCCCTCCAGTCCAGTCCAGCACGCTGCACATTAACAAGCCTAAACAGATATCTTCATATACAGAACGATCCACTTTCTGCCAAGTTGATGTTTATATTTTTCCTCCAAACAGTCAGCCGTGTTTAAGGCTTTTTTTATTAACACGATTTCATTGACATTTTTTTTTCTTGTCCATGCACTGTCCATGTTTTCCACTTTCACACACCCTTTCTTTCTCCCTCTATCACACTCTCACACACCTTGATGTGTGCGCGTGTAAGCGTGTGTCCTTCCTCCTCTGCCGTGTCTACACTAAACCTGACCTGCCTGCTGTCAGCCACAGAGGCACCTTGCCTCCCCCCCCCCCCCCCCCCCCCCCAACCCCCCCGAGTGGCCGACTCACCCCGTCACCATGAGGGGGGAAGACGAGTCGTGGAGAGAGGGGGGTAGGAGGAGGTTCAGGGATGATAACAGGGGGGGTTGAAGGGGTGGAGAAGGGGAAAGTGGGGGTTGGTGGTGTGGGAGGTGCGGGGGGGGGGGGGGGGGGGGGGAGTTGTGGATGGGTAAGGTGGGGGCTTCTTCTTCAAATGTGCCCTCTCCTCTCCTGCGCCTGTGACCTCAGAGCTTCTGACAGCCAGAAAAGTGCTGAAGCATGCAGGTGTCCTCACGCCGCAGACACACACACACACACACACTAATGCTGGAACACGTGCTCCACACACACACACACACACACACACACACACACACACACACACACACACACGCACACACACAAGCAAACAGACGCAGGTGTCCTACCTTAGCAGCCTGCACAGTTTTTTTTTTAACTCTTTCACCACTTCCATCCTCCTCCTCCTCCTCCAGGTGACACTACACCTCATATTAAATGTCAGACTTCTGTCTTTTTGTCTCGATATTTAATTTATAATAATAAAAAAAATGAAGCTGTAGTGAAGTGCTAAATCGATGATAAAAAAAAAACCCTCACAATGCTGAGCACATGAGGAAAGTAGAGTATTCTGTCTGCTGGACAGTAAAATTAGCCCCTGCTGATGCTGTACTTTCCTCTGTCCAGCCTCTCCACTGTAAAAACCCTGAGGTGTCCACAGAGTGTCCTGCCCTGTCTGAGTGTGTGTGTGTGTCTGTAGGAGGGGGGGGGTTAGGGTTAGAGAGTTGTATTACAGTGGTGATGAGTCGCCTGGCTGCGAGGGATGATACCTCAGCAGCACCCAGCATTGACCAGGCCTTTAAATAAAGCCTTCGATCCTCCAGCAGCAGAGAAGGTCACCGGCTGCCTCTGGTTACCCTGCCTGTCTGTCTGTCTGCAGCCGCGGCCAGGAGCCCATCGCTCCCTTCCTTAGCCTCCTCCTCACCTCCTCCTCCTCCTCGCTCACCCTGGCATGCATGTTAGCATTTAAAATCCAGGTAACTTTCTGCCTCCCTTTACTCTGCTAGTTTTGAACACTGCATCCTCTTTTATGTTTCAGGTCGTGGGTGTTTAAACTCCACATGTTAGTCAAGGAGCAGGAGTCTGACCTGATGAATTGAAAAAGAGGACAGTACAATCATTTCCCCCCTCACAGGTGAGTGTTGCAAGCATTTCACAGGGCTGCATAAAATCCACCATGGTCACTTACTCAAAATCGTCTACATTCCTTCCATTCAGCAAACCAAATGTATGCAGGAAATTCCATCGACGTAAAAATCTATCCTAAGATTGTGGTTAGTAAAGAAAATCTTCACAGTTCAATAATATTCACTGAGTTTTGGACGCCCAAGTTTTCAATCAATTTCAATTCCATTCATCTTTTTTTTCTCTCCGACCAAAAAAACTCGCCCCTAGCTTTCCCCCCTTTCTCTGCACTCCCACCATCCGTCCGTCCATCTGCATGTCAGCCAGAAAAATAAAAAATAATCTTCAGTGTTTTTTTCTCCGCAGAGAGAGGCAGAGAGAGTGAAGGAGGTCAAAGGGTTGAAGAGAGAGAGAAAGATTTTGGCACCATCCCATGAGCACTGACAATGTCACCCTCCTGTCGATCAAGCAGTATACTGTCAGAGCCCCCAAAAACAGAGAAGTGCGACATCACACACGGCGGACAGCGTCACAGAGATTCATGAGAAATAAAATGAAAAGTAATCCCCCCTTGGTGGCTTGTGTTTGTGTCCTTTTGAAGGAGATCAATACAATTCTTATTGATTTCACACAAAGAGATCTTACTTTATGTCTAAGGTGAAATATAAACTTTAATAATAAAATACATTACATTCAAATATCAGGATTTTTAAGACGTTTACGTTTAAAGCTCCTGTTTCATTGTTTGATTTTTATGCTCTGAGAAGTGTCTTCAGTACTGATGGCTTTGAAATCAAACAAGAACAACATTTATAAAGAATTCAAATCGTGCTGATGATCTTTAAAACACTTTCAGAGTGATTTATAATTCATATTGTAGAGAAAGTTTTACTTGGATAAAAGCTTAATTTTTTTGTTTCCTTTTCTTCTGGGGAATAACTGAAAGTCGTTTTTTAAATCAGTCCATAATTTTGATTAGTATTTTAAACTAATGGCAGCACATTAAATACAGCTCGAACATGACGTGCTGTATTGTCATTCGGCAGACGAGAAATTCAGAACATAGATGTCTGTTATTCAGAATGTCAGACCTATGGGAAGTTTTATGTTTTATTTTACTTTGTGTTCAATATTGAAGCAGTGTAATTTGTGTAATATGAATGTGTGGTGTAAAGTCAAGCAGTGATAAAAGACTAAACAGGACAAGTTACCTCAGACTCCCGGGATGTGGGACGGAGAGGTCAGAGCTCTGTATCACAGGTGGAGGAATTTTCTTGATGTCCTGCAAAGATGGAGGACAGAAAGTTTTTAATAAAACACTCAGAGTAACAAAATATTCACACTGACTTGATCTCTTAAAAATCTTGGACCGAGTGAAACATTTATGACGACAATATATTTTTTTTAAATTGACATGCTGATTTCATAAAATACTTTCTAACATTAACAAAAGTATAATTATTAAATACATAAATGGTTAATAAATACATTTAAAATAATGTTTTCTGAAAAGTTTAAACAGAAATACACTGGAGCAGGTCAGACTCTCCCACAATCAACATCTAGATATCTGAATCAAATTGTCTGTTGATAAAACCGATCTAATATTTCAGTCGACCAGATGATCGATAAAGAAAAGGAACAAACGCACACACACACACACACACACACACACACACACACACACACACACACACACACACACACACACAGACACACACACACACACACACACACACACACACACACACAGACACACACACACACACACACACACACTCTTATTGCAGTGACTACCAAAAGGAAAATCTATTCATGAACGCGTACCTAAAATAAATGGAAGATTCTAATATAATATATTCAATATACATTTTTTTTTTAAAATCACAGTTTAAATGAGTGATTTAAAATAATCACACTGAGATCTTATCATCATATACATGATCATATTTTGTCAGAGAGGCAAAATCCGCAAATCATCCTGACAAACTTTCCTCTGGCCTCGGTGGAGTGAAGGAGGGGAAGGAATCGACAAAGTGTATTAATTCCCCTCAATCCGTCTCCTGCCACAAAGAGAGCCATTCATTTCTCTGTAATCTGATTCACACTGAGGCCAAACGGACTCTGACCCATTCAAGCCACACAGCAGCTCCCAGTGACACAACTGCATGCAGTCACCTGAAAAAAAACAAAAACGTTCTGACACGCACACACACTTGAACACACACACACACACACACACACACACAAGTGTGTCAGACTGAACTTAACTCTATGGTTGCACAGCTGTATCACCAAGAGATATGAGTCTGCTCAAAGTTACACACAGCTAAAGGTGGACAAACCTCGAGCATGATGAACACACACAGGGTTAGTGACATCATTCACACACGCGCGCGCACACACACACACACACACACACACACACACACACACACACACACACACACACACACACACACACACATGCACACATGGAAGCATGCACTCCTATGCATGCACACAAAAACTTCCAGGCATACTTTCATCGCATGTGTCTACTCTGTGTGCACTCATGTTAACTAAACACACACACACACACAAACACACACACACACACACACACACACACACACACACACACACACACACACACACACACACATACACACACACACACACACAAACAGGCTGGGCTTGGCAGAGGGCGGCTACATGGCAGCAGTGTGTGGGGTCAAGGCCTTTCCCAGGTACAAATGAAAGGGAGAGAAGAGACCGTGGAAGAGCCAAACAACACTGTGGGTCACCTTGCCTGACAGAGGGATCAATGTCTGTTTGACTGGCTGGGAGGGAGAGAGAGAGAGAGAGAGAGAGAGAGAGAGAGAGAGAGAGAGAGAGAGGCTGACTGCAGCAGAAGAAGGGTAAATCACCCTCTCTCCCGCTTCATTGAGATGCAGGTAAAAACACACAGGGGTCGGGCTCGGCTCCAGATCCATCCTGCATAACACAAACTTGTGCATGCGCAGACTTTAATGCTCACACACACACACACACACACACACGCATGCATTAAGTTGCACAATGAACTCAGATTTCAAAAGATCCCATGCAACGCCATTCTAGTGCGGTCTATAAAACACACACACTCCACTGACTCTGTGCCCTGCAACTCAACTCAGTGAAAACATCAACACAGCCCGAGCTCTGTTTATCTGCAAGTGAGAATATTGTGATCACATATCATTGAATCGTAATTAGCTTTCATCTATTGCCCTTTAGTTATGCATTCTGAGGAGAGGCTTCTTTATGCCAGCAAATGCAAATGTAGCGGTTTGGATTCTGCTAAACACTACATGTGCACATTCTTCCCAGTAATCTTTAATTCGACCACAGATGCACACAATCACATTTACTCCTTTGCCCATGTTTCTGTATGCTTGGATAAAATAAGTGCATGTAAAGCCAATTGAGCCGGATATATACTGACTGTGGAGGCAGAGGCAGCAGCACAAACCTGCTTTACAGCTGCTGCATTCTCACCACATGCATCGCCCGCGACAGGAGGGGGGACAAGTTAAATTATTAGGGGTTTCAAATAAATGACACATAACTCAGGAAACTGCAAAACGGAGAGAGAGAAAGAGAGAGAGAGAGAGAGCTCTGCTGGTCTGCATGATGGACGCAGCGCAGAGGAACATAAACAGCAGCTGATTTAAATCACTTTAAATGTAAATGTTTATCGCGTGGAGTGATGCAGATGTGGACTGAGTGGAAGAGATTGAAATTGTTTCCTCTTTTGAATGCAAATATGTTTGAAGCATTATGTGGGGGTTTGTGTCGTCGGGAAGGTTTTCGCTCTCAAGGTAAAGAAAAATAAATCTACACTTCAGGTAATTGTTGTGTTGAAACCAAATGTTTCACTCCAGTTATTACAAGTTGTTGTTTTTTGTAATTAAACTAATTAAATTTAGTTAAAAGAATGACGATAAATGTTAAAAAATAAATACAAATTTTAATTTCTCAACTAACAATAAAATACACTTTTAAATAATTATTGTTTTAAATCCAAATAAAGAAAATCTACGTAGCAACCCGAGCTCTGCTTCAGCTGCTCTTAAATAAATTGGGGTGTGAAAGTGCTATGAAAATTAATACAGCTGCACATTTATGCACCTTTTCATTTTTCTTTGTCACTGAGATTATTTTACCTCAAGATGTTTGTGCAGGTTTTTCTGTTGATTGACATTAAAAGCTACTCGCATCCCAATGTCATGATAAAACGAGTCAATCCTATAGATTAAATGCACTCAGTTAAAAGCGTATATACACTCCCCTTCCACAACAAGGTCAAATAAAAGACAACGCCGGCTGCTCATTGGACACTCACACAGACACTTAGAAAACTCTGCACATCCGATGTCCTATTAATCTGCAACATTAAAGCAGAGCACACGATGATGATTCAAATGTCGATACTGATAAATTTCAAAGTGATTTCCCATAGTTGACCTGAAAGAGAGAGTCCAATATTGTGACAGCAGACAACTGCATTATCTTTAATAACCTAATCATTGGACAGACTGCAAATGATCACGGCGCACAAGTCAATATACGCATGCAGGGCCAGAGAATGGAATTACAGTTCATACTGATAAGATTAATAATGTGTGTGTGTGTGTGTGTGTGTTACATGTCGAGACTTTTTCATGCTGAGAGGAAGCGTGAGGCCGAGAGAGAAGCTGAGAAATGAGGAGGATGTGCTGAAATATTGTTTCCTGTTTCCTTCTGTCCTCCTTTAACACAGGAAGTGAATCGGTGTTATTTTTTCCTCCGGCCCCTTACAAGTCAAAACAACACACACACACACACACACACACACACACACACACACACACACACAAATACAGAGAGAGAGAGAGAGAGAGAGGGGGGGGGGGAGAGAGAGAGAGAGAGAGAGAGAGGAAGAAGCACCCTACTCTATTTCCACACCTCCTCATCAGCAATCTTCCACTTTATTATTCTCATTATGTTAAATACCAGAGCACAATAACTGTTAACCCCTGAACCTGCACTGTACACACAAAGAAGACCGGCCTGTCACTCACACTGTCGATACACAGGCAAGGGTCCAGGTAAAAACAGTGCCGGGGGCTAAGTCCTGAGACTTGACTAATCCTATATCTACCTCACAGAAGACAGAGGGAAAAAGCCTCCCCAGTCCCAGCGTTATAACACAAATGTAATTAAATAGCACACTATATTGACCTAATCAGATAGCAAGGGCCATAAATTAGTGGACACATGCTCACTAAAAGGCCCTCTCCTCTCAGCTAGGAGGCATCTCTGATCGTTTATCATCTGAGAGGAGCAGCCAGTATCTCTCTCTCTCTCTTCTTCTCTCTCTCGCTCTATCTCTGTCTCTCACTCACTTTTAATCACAGAGGAAATCATTCCTGCAGGCATGACAGGATCATGCTCTACCATCTTGTTCCTCACTCTGGGGCCAGTATGGAGCCAGGAGACTGTGCAGGTCAGACACTGTTGCACAGGTGAGACACAGACTGAGTGAGTCTTTGTGCATTTGAACGCATCACTGCTGGGCATTTGCAAGTTTTCACGAGCCACACACACACATTTGAAATGAACAATTCCTCATTATTTTCACGCAGGAACATGCAGGCACCACGACACCTTCCTTATATTCTTCCAAAAATAACAAACGTAACTGCACACATGTCCAGCAGCATGCATCGTGCTGTCAGTGACGTTGTATTGCGTCACAATCAGGACCTTGCTTTTCTTTCGTGCATGCTGCTGGCCTATATGATGCTAAGGGATGAGGCAGGTTATAGAGGCTATAGCTGACCTGCCTAAACCTAAATCACTCCCAGAGTCTTTCTCTGTCCACTTATTAGGACGTATTGTCGGAAGTCAAATAAACGATGTTTGCACTGAGGTGAAAGTGGATTGCAAAAAATACCTTGCAAGACTAAGTTTGACAACAAAAACTAAATTGTCAGGTTAAATGTCCTCGATGTATTTATTCTCTTACTGTAAGTACTTGTAATCATATTACTGCAGCATTATACTGATTTGTTCGGCAGTGTAGTTCATTTTAATACGGAATTGAAAAAAAGTTATAATTCACATTTAAAAAAATATACACATTTGAAAGTACTTATATATATATGGCTTTATGTTTCCTCTGAATCTTTGTCTTCGAACAATTTGACATGAAACTTTTTGCCCCAGACAATATTCAACAGGTGGACAGCCGCCGAGCAAAAAGTGCAAGTTTACTGATCGTTGATCATTAACTCAGCCTTTTTCTAGGACAGCTGCAGCACAAATGCAAGGCCCTGAGGTAAAAAAAAAAAAAAAAAAAAGAAAATCTATAAAAAAACTTGAACATTGAGGTCGGATTTTCTGCACGTTTTAAAAAAAACAGATAAAAATGAAGAGTTTCTGTGTTTAACTGCGCAACAGGTACAGAGCGTCGTCTTTTATTTATCTCATCAAAACATCAACGAAACATCTCAAAACAGAACACCGTTTTTTTCGGGTGGGAATACATGCATCTTTTATACAAATATAATTTAACTTGAACATCATTACGCACATTAGAGCCGGACTTGATCTCCAGGCAGTTATAATTACGCGCCTCATGCGCAACATCTGCACCGCGGTTTTAAGCTAAATCCAGATGTTCCTGAACAGATGTTTAACTCGTGTGACTGACATTTGTAATCGACATCTTCTGCTTTTGTGTGGATTTAAATTTGGATCGACAGGAGTTGATCAGACTGACAAAAAAAGACAGAGACAAACAAACATGCAAAACCAAAAAGAGCAAAAAACGTAATAAAAAAACATTTTCAGGAGAATTAATTGGTTTAGATTCCATCCATGACGGTTTATTGTTAAATGGCATATTTATCAAATTCCATTTTAAAGAGTGAACACGATGTCACGAAGCTGTACTGTCCAGACAATAGACTTTCCTGCAGCTATAGAAATCACAAAAGATATATGGTTGCATTTCATGCTTTGCTTACTTATGTGTAAGGTATATCAAATGTACACTTTGACACAGTTCACGGTTTATTTACCGAATGACACCCTTAGGGTTGTGTAACAAACTTAACTGAGCTTACTACTGAAAGTAAAACAAATTAAGAAAAACAAAATACAATAAGAAGAAAGAAGAGATCAATAGTTGTTGCAATTTTGTGTGACAGAGTCTATTTCTCTTTTTATTTCAGGACATGCATCAGAGTCTTTTGTTCATTTCAAAGCATTTTATCATCAGCGCACTTGTTGAATAAATCTATTTAGTTTGGGCATTTTTGAGGGGGTGGAGAGGGGGTGTATTTGTTTCTATAAAATATAATCTGATGCTGCTCACCTTGATGGTATGTTGCCAGTCAGCAGGCCTATAAATCAATACTGAGTACAAACATGTCTTTACTCTGTAAGGGCTCCACAGAAGCCTGTAAAAATGTAGAAGTGTCCAAGATCGCGGAGAACTTTTTAATAAAGCAAAGTTCCCGCTGAATGCTCTTATTCACCTTCTTCTTCTTCTTCTTCTTTTTTTTTTTTTTTTTTTTTTTACAAAGGAATCCATAAAATTTGACGAGGTTGAACAATGCATGTAATCATCTGACACACACACATACACACACACACACACACACACACACACACACACACACACACACACACACACACACACACACACACACATACACACACAATAAAAGAAAAAAAGAGTAAAAAATAAAATGTAAATCCGTGTAGGCTACATGACCAGCATGCATGGCTTCACAAAACTGTCAGACAACAAACATCCTCCAAACGTTTTTCAGCAGCTGACTTTGGAGGATTTTAGACAAATATGAATGAAATGAGAATGAGAACATTCATATAAAAAAAATAAAATGGACTTCAAAGAAATATAAAAATCACATCAAATTGAAGCTGCTGTCCCTGAGGATTGTTTCATTTCACACCCAAAAAAAGGATTGATAAAGTGAACAGCATGGACGAGGCTTTTTTTTCAGTGTCTCAAAACAGAAAACCTTAAAAAAAATGTTTTTTGTCAAAACTGGATTCTTATTTAAATCATTAAGACATTGCTATTTGTGTTTCTTTACAGGCGATCACACGTCAAATCAAAGTCCCTCACTCTTAAAGAAACTGTTTTAAAAGTTGAAAACTCGTATGTCTTTATCTAGCGCAGGGATAAATACCCTTTATCTAAAAACCTGGGCAGCAAAAGCTATTTAAAGCTGCTCGTGAATTAAAAGTTTTTTTCCGCTTTCTTTGGAAGGGCCGATACTAAAACTTTTTCAGCGCCGGGACTCACATGAAAAACTCCGGGGATGAGGGGTTGTTGTCGCTGGCGGAGCCCCCGTTTTCTCGGAAGCCGGTGCTGATGAGCTTCTCGTATTTCTCTTTGTAGGCGTCCCTCTCCCTGGCGAGCCGCGAGATCTCCTGCTTGAGGTGGTCCACCTGCTGTATGAGCTGCGTCTTCTCTCCCTCCAGGACGTGCCGCTGCTGGACCCGCTTGTAGCGGCAGGACTGGGCATAGCCTCTGTTCTTTAGTGTCCTCCTCTTCTGTTTCAGACGGATCACCTCTTCCTTGCTGACCCCCCGGAGCTGCCGGTTCAGTTCCCGCACCGACATGGTCACCAGCTGCTCGTCCGAGAAGCGGTCGTCCAGTCGCAGGTGCTGGTGGTTTCCTGCGCCGGACTGAGACCCGGAGGAGGGGTGGTGTGACCCTGGGTGGTGGTGGTGATGGTGATGGTGGTGGAGGTGCGGTGTCCCGTTCTGAGCTGCGGCTGCGGCGATAACCGCGGACACCACGGCGGCCGCTGATCCCATCTCCTCCCCGCCCATGGTGCCTCCTGGCCCGGCTGCGCCGCCGAACTGCTGCCCCCTGGCATAGCCATCGAAGGTCTGGAGCTGGTGACTGCTGCTGATCAGCGCCTCTACGGCGTCCTCCGGGCTAAAGCCCAGAGCCTCGGGGTTCAACTGCTGTTGGTACCCGGTCATCCAGTAGAAATCCTCCAAGTGCGCCTTCTGTTCGCTCCCTGATCCCGGACTGGGCGCCGAGAAGCTTGGAGAGGGGGGAACCGAGCTGCAAGGCGTGCTCATCGGGGTGGAAGACAGGGATCCCCCGGCGACCAGGCGGCTGCACTGGCTGATGCTGCGATCGGGCTCCACCGGCTCCTTTTTCACTTCAAACTTCATCAGATCGAAGTCATTAACATATTCCATGGCCAGGGGACTGGTGGGCAGGTCGGAGTTGCTCATTGCCAGCTCTGATGCCATCCTCTTGCTGTTGACAGTCCTCCAAAGGGGGTGAGGAGCACCTGTCAAAGTGGGCTGCTGAGACACGCACTGAGCCAGCTTGATTTCTTTATTTATTTTCTTCAAAAACCGGAAGAAAAAGTGGGTTTTCTCGCACTAATTGCGCAGCGCAAGGTTTTGGTTTTGTGCGTCGATAAGTTTTTTTTTTTTTTTCCTTCAGCCTGTGTTGCACAGACGCATTGGAGCAGCGCTGTTTCCTCCCTCTCTCCCAGCGTGCGGCTGTCTGAGCGCCGCTCTTTCTGTTTCTACCATTTAACACTTCATGGCTCCTTTTAGGATTAGTGCGCCAATTTGAGGAGGTTCACGTACGTGTCCCGGCCAAATAGTTGCTTTGTGGTGAATGAAAAAAAAAAAAAACTCCACCCAAGGATTGATAGATTTTTTTTTTCTAAGGGGATCAGTCAGCCGACGAGTTAAAAAACATTGCTTACTCTTATAGGAGCCCTGACGTCAGGACTGTAATATGAAATTGACCGAGACTCAGCCAATCACGAGCCCAGCCTGGAACGCCAATTAGCATAATAGTATAGAAAGCAAAGTTTTCTCAACCGTCCGAGCACAGCTGATTGACAAACGAGACTTTAGAGGCACATTTTTATCACTTTTTCTCGAAAAAGCAATCCATTAAAAATACAAATCAAAGAACATGCAGGAGACTGCAGACATGATTATGTCAACATCTATATGTTATTATCAAGTTTAAAGTCTGCAACATCTTTATTTATTTTTAAAAAAGGCAATTAAATTCCATTATCATTTAAATAGAAAAATCCATTAGTCAAACATTCTGATTGCTTCATGACTGTTCATCAACCAGGTGTTGTTAACTCTCCTTTATTCGATGTGTTGATATAAAAACACTTTAATAAGTGTCTTTCATTAATTACTTATATTTTTAATGAAGGTTTAAAGAATCATTTCAGTGTTTCAGTCGTTCCAAACATCCTTTTAGACCTAATTATATCTTTGAAGATTCTCACTGAGCGATTAGATAAATAACCTGTAAACAACCTAAAAATCGCATAATGACAATGGATGAAGCAGTTCGTTTTTTTTCTTTTTTCAGGATAGTGAAAGTGGTTGAAAAGAGCACGGCAAGGGTCCGTTCAACGGCACTGTTTGGAAACCCAACGTCGCCACCTTGAGGTATAAAGTAATATTGCTTCTAATGGACTCATGCAGTGTCCAAATAGATCGAATCTTTATTATCATTGTATACAAGGACACAACGAAACTTTGTTAGCAGCAATCTTAAACAGCAGCGTTTACAAAAACAACAAAAATATATTTGTGGTGATATGAGAGAGAAGTATGTAAAAAGTGTCCAGAGCAGTTGCTGTTCAGTGAATGAATGATAATAATAATAAATAAATAGACAGTTGTGGTGACTGAAAGAATATATACAGTTATTATTTTGCAGTGACTGATTAATTAAACAAATATAAATATAGAGAGATAGTGTAAATAAGTGAAGTTATAGTGCAGTGAAAGAGTATATACAGTTATTATTGTGCAGTGACTGGATGAGTAAATAAACAGTTTTAGTGCGATGTATCTATCTGCTTTGAATGAACACTTTTATTCCATCATCTTCTCCTATATCTGCATCTGTAGAGTTTAAAACGGGACAAACATTTACTTCCTGAACTCGTCATGACAGAAAGAACATTTGTGGTTTATAAAATGAATTCTACAAGTGTGTGCTGTGGAGATGAATTTACAGTAAATGAAAGTAAGCAACTTTAAAGCCTTTTACAAAAAAAAAATCACTTTGTAGGGACAACCCCTCCATCTGTTTGCTTCTGGAGTCTGTAGTCTCTTCATGTAATGATCACAGCCTCAGTGCTTCCTCTCTCGTCTGTCGTCTCTCCTGAAGCACATTCCTCAGGAGTGGTGGCACATAAGAACAAACAATAAGGAGGGCCTATACACAGAGGACCGGAGAGTAAATAAGAGCACTCTCCCTGGAACATGTCACACAGGGGGGGAAGCTTCAGAAAACTACAAAAGCCGCCAGCAGATAATCCAACTCCCCAGTGTCCCCCGACGACGCGAGTAAATATTCTCCTGGTCCCTGTGACTGTTCATGGGGACTTAACGTTAAACAGGAAGAGATAAACATCGTGTTTTATTCATCAGAACACACAACAGAGGCCCCTCTGATGCTTTTGAATTAATATTTAACAGATGAGGAGGTGTCCCATCTGACGCTAAGACATCATGTTGATGCGGTTGTAGTGTAGTGTAAACTCAGACTGGCTTAAGATATAAAAGAAGAAGCAGATCTTCAGAGATCTTTTCTACCATAATAAAACACTTTGACCACATTTTACTCAGTTCAGTCGGTTGTTGCAGATTGTCTGGTTCTGTTTAAAGTCTTTCTATGTGATGTTTCACACTTAAATATAATATAAATCAAGTATCTCCTCTGAAAATAACTCTGTGAGTCATGACTGTCTACAATGGGTGTAACACCCGAGTCCCACTGTCTGTGATGTTTTCAGAGTTTTCAGAGTCCTATCTTCACTTTGTTTACATCGCCCGGACGGCCGGCTGACTCCTCCCCTCGTGTATAAAAGTTGTTTAATTGAGGGACTAGAGAAAAGAAGAATAACATACTGTACTCACTGCTTAACTGTGTTTCTAGATCACGCTCATTTCAGGTAAATTTACATGCAGTGTGAAGATACGAGCATAATAAAGATCACTAACATTAGCATGCTAACACAACAATGCAGCGTGAGTTGTTTTGGTTTCATGCTGGTGCTCAAGGGCGACATCTGCTGGATCAAAAAAAAAAAGAAATATAAAGCCTTTAAAGTTTCTGCCTGTTTAAAGGAAGCCACTGTTGCTATATAAAAGTGCTTTTTGTATATTTGAAATGGTAAATGGACTTGAGCCTGTATAGCGCTTTCCTGTGCTGGAAATTTAACAATTCAAAAGAAAGGATCACGAGTCAATCAATGTCTATGTTTAGTTTAATTCTTCTTGCAAATAGAAAGAACAAAGCTTCAGAGTGTCAACACAGTCTGAAGGAAAGCTCCAAGTAATCACAATATGCTCGGGGTTATATACACATGCTTCACAGAAAAACCTTCATGCCTATATGAGGACTGTCGATACAGGCGCAGTCAAATATCAAATACATTTCAACGTCGCACAACAGTAATGTCAAGGAAACTTCAACTCTGAGTATCTTTGATATTTAGCTATTTGTAAGAAACCTTCATCTTGGGTAAAGACAAAAGAAGAATATTATCGTATTAACTTATTGTTGCATTTCTCACGCGAGCTGAAAGTAAAATGTGTCCTCGACAGTAAACTGAATTTTTCCATTACACTACTCGGAGCACTTTTGAGGATGGAACCACAAACCTTCTGGTTGAGAGGAGGTCGACTCTACCATCTGAGACCTTCTCTTTATAAAGCATCATGAGATCACTCTTTTTTATGATTTAGCATTATACAAATAAATTATGATTGATTGCCATTGTTGTAAGTTGTCACTCAAATGATTTCATTGAATGCAGACTGTCATTGTTTCGACATAGACAGTAAAAACTGGAAAAACAACCCAACGATGTCATCAAAATTTCAATTGTTTGACCAAAAAGTCCAAAATGATAGACAGCAGTTGAAACTAGCTGCTTTGAGGAATCAGCGTTTGCCTGATCTGTTAAACCAGGATTCATTGGCCCAGAAGTTTCAAGGGTTGACAAACAGAGTTAAAAGTATCAGCCGGGTTACTGAGGGCAAATATAGTTCTGTATGCACCTCAGTCTGTCTCCCTTTGGAGCTTCATGAAGGCTGCTCAGTGCCATGAAGTTTAAAACTGTCTTCATTTTATTGAGGCTGCTTCTCGTCCCACAGTATATCACAGTATATGTGTTGGGGCCCCGGGGAGACGATGCACTTAGGTAATAGCATAAAATAATGTTATATACAGCAGAAGGAAGACAACTCCTCACCAGAGAAAAGTTATTTACCCGCCAGTGTTATATGTTAAGTTGATATGTTAAATGTTAAATTCACCTCTTATCAGAGATTTTTCTCCAAAGACAAAAAAAAAATGTGTACAAATTTTAGAAGTAGATTCATCTCCTCCCTTTAAAGGCTTTATATGTGATTTTTTGATCCAGCAGATGTCGCCCTTGAGCACCAGCATGAAACCAAAACAACTCGCGCTGCATTGTTGTGTTAGCATGCTAATGTTAGCGATCTTTATTATGCTCGTATCTTCACACTGCATGTAAATTTACCTGAAATGAGCGTGATCTAGAAACACAGTTAAGCAGTGAGTACAGTATGTTATTCTTCTTTTCTCTAGTCCCTCAATTAAACAACTTTTATACACGAGGGGAGGAGTCAGCCGGCCGTCCGGGCGATGTAAACAAAGTGAAGATAGGACTCTGAAAACTCTGAAAACATCACAGACAGTGGGACTCGGGTGTTACACCCATTGTAGACAGTCATGACTCACAGAGTTATTTTCAGAGGAGATACTTGATTTCTACATTTAAGTGTGAAAAATCACATAGAAAGACTTTAAAGTAAAACTGTAGGCATACTGTAAGAATGACGTACGTTTATCAGTTCTAACAGCATTACTGTAAAAGTCATATTTTTGTTTGTTTTTTAAAGCGAGAGCAGTGCAATTCAACGATTTGGGGAGAAAAAAAAAGTCTAACTCTTTGACTCTTTTGTTACTCTGTTAATGCCTCCGGCCTTAATGCAACCAGCTTTGTGGTAATAGTCCTGCCCCGTGCGTGTGGAGCCCGGCTTCACTGCGTTAATGAGACACCGTCTGACCTTTCAGAGTTCACCCCAGGAGAACACTGATGCATCCTGGGTAAAGGATAACCAGTGCTCCCAGACTTCCCTGTGATTTACTGGTGCAGTGACTTTACTAATTGTTACATCTATTAAAAAACATCCTCGTTACAGAATGACTTATGTGCAGTGTTACTTTTATTTTTCAGCATGCTAACCTTTTTGTTTGCCTCTGGGTCTCCCTGAAGTCAAACACACACAGACGATGTGCGTGTTGTTTGCTTTATATCCCACCTTTTGTTCAGCGGTAAGCTTCTTGTGAGGTCTGTAAAATAAAAAAGCATGCAGAAATAAAAATAATTTGATCCAGATTCTGTATAGAACATTATCACAATGTTTAACAAAGACAGAAAATCTGGGATTGAGAGCGTTTGGGGGAAGAAAAAAAAAACCCTAATTAAAACTCACTTTATGCATCTGCGAGATATGCATTTTATAAATGGCTTGCACTATTCCAAATCTTCAGCATGCCAAAAATAGCCAAAGACATTAGCATATTTAACAGACAGTAAGTTCAATAAGAGCGGAGAAACTAAACTAAAGGATTCCTGCACAGCTAAGATTATTCCCTATAATGATTCATTACATCCCCACTGGGAGGTAGGCTTCATATTCACTCAATCCGTGTTTAATGTCATATATTAAACTGTGGTGGCACTTCAAATGGGGGGGACGAGTGGGCTCATCTGAGACACATTTAATTAGCGGGACGGAAAATGAAAGGATTGGTGGGGTCCTTACTTACTGTTATATCTTTAGTAATAGTGCAAGGATATGTTAGGGGGCTGCTTCATGAAGAAATGTAACACACTTTTCTCAAATAAAAGACTCCACATCATTAAAACAAAGAGCCATATTTGCAAAGTACTATATTTGAAAGGAAAAGCAGAGACTCACACTCTCTCTCTTACTGGCAAATTTTCTGTTTTCTCTTCTCCAATCCCGCCTTCATCAGTCTTTTAAAACCTTTACATTTGCTTACCTGTACAGGAAGCAGCTCTGGATTTCAACAGCACAGAGTCTGCAGGACTAAGGGAGGGGAAAAACTAGCCCTCAAAAGCTGTGTTTCATCATTACTTTGCAGTGTAGCTGTGCACATACACAACCCAAGAGCGAGGGATAGTGTGAGAGAGAAATCTGCAACATAAAGACAGGAAATCAGTTTGTATGTCTTTAGTACTAATGTGTTTTTTTGCTATGATCTAACACTGCTTTTTGAACTCTACAGTGGCAAGAAGTCCAAGGCACCACACCTTTTAAAAACCTGAAAATGTCAACATAACGCAGAGTAAAAACTCAACAGTATAGTGTTCTGATTCAAATCACTGGATCCCACTTGATAAGAAAAAAGAAAGCTTCATGTGACTTCCTCTCTCTCTCTCTCTCTCTCTCTCTCTCTCTCTCTCTCTCTCTCTCTCTCTGGCTGTTTGCCTACCAGAAGGATGCTTCAACCTGGTAATTGGCCACAATGAGCAGACTTGCATGTGTCAAACTCTCCCCTTCACATCTGGTTATTGTCTCTCACAGCAGGTGGACATCATGCACACGGCGTCGTCTGAGCCGTCTTATCTGCTCTCGGTCTCCGTGCAACATGGCTATTATACTTTAGAGAGCGCAAGGCTGCACGTGAGGTTTTTATGTATGATTCTGTAACATGATGAAGAGATGTGGGTCAGCGCAGTCTGTGAGGTAATGATTTTCAGCTTCAGGCTTTGTGATTTGCAGAAGTTCTTGAAATTGGAGGAATTGCAAGAGGAAGTAATTCATTGTGGATTCAACATTTTACATGAAAACACTCAAATGAAGTGTCAATGGTATGCAACCTGAGCTCATCTTCTCTCATTAGACACACACTGCTACATTATTGGCTTCATTAGGACACCTTGCATCACCCCAGCATGTGTAGGAGAAGGTAAAAGAACAACAACAATACACTAATGGGTTCTAATAGTCCACCTAGAGGAAGAGAAAACATGTGTGTGAGTTAAGCTTGTTGAGGCTAATGGCTAAGATTTCTATTTGTATCTGTATACATGAACACAGTCATTGCATGTGTGCACATGGCGCGATGATTCATGTTGCAGTTGGAGGTTATGAGTTGTTATTGATGTGGCTGGTATAGGTAGCACACTATACGCTCTCTGCAGCCATACACAGTTATTAATGTCCACAGTGTCCACTCTGTGCCATTATTAATGTGACTCATATACATAAAGGGTTTCCCCATTAGTCAGAGTCCTGCTGGGCCATCAGAGAGAGAGGGGAGAAGCGGTGAAATCCTCCTCCTCTTTATCCTCCTTAACCTCTTCCCCGCATCCCCATCACACACATACAGCAGGCCTATATACTGTACATACATAATTGAAACCACACCACAGATTTGCTAAACATCATCTGTAACTCAATCATTTCAAATGTCCACAAAGTTTATTTTAATGCTTGTTTATCTAAAAAAAAAAAAGTAATTACATTTTTAGTCAATAACAGTAGCACAAAAGTCAGTTAATTGAGAAAGAAGAACGTCACCTGCTGCCCTTTGAACCTGTCATTTTCAGCCTATTTTTAGACTAAACCACTCAGTGATAAAGAGAAATAAGAGAGAAATTCAGTTGTACCGGAATCATTCAAATGTACACTGATGGTTCCTGATATCTAATGTAGAAACTCGATAGACATTAAAATATAGAGAAATCAAAAGTTTAAATTTACTCAACAACTTGCTGAATTTAGACAAATGTTCATTAGCAAACCACATAGTTGATAAACATCCTCATTACCTCTCTCTCCTCTGTCGCCCCCCGGTGGTGGAATGAACTTCCAAACTCCATGTGATCTGCAGAGTCCCTCTGCACCTTTAAGAAAAAGCTAAAGACCCAGCTCTTTCATGAATACCTACTAACTTAATGATGATGGTCTCCATATTATTGATGATGATGATGGTAATGACGATGGTTTTTGTTTGATAACGACGACTTATAAGATGGTTTCTATACTGATTAGAGCTCTCAAGAACTGCCCTCAATGTTGTGCTTTGCCTCTGGTCACTTCCTGTCAGCACCTGTGTGTCCAATCAGACTCAAAGCTGATCGTTTGCTCTTACTGACATTGTTCCCTTTTTTCTAGATCCTTGCTTGTGTTGTTCTTACTCTCTGATGTACGTCGCTTTGGATAAAAGAGTCTGATAAGTGAATTGTAGAATCATGCCTCATTATGGTAACTTGGTGTGCTGTATAGAAATGTGATTTTAACCGGCGTCTTTGGTTTATTCACTCTCATACACTGAAGGCGCTTTCACATATGAGGTCTGGTGGAGTTGGTGTGATTCAGGGGTGAAGGTGCAACATTGTTGTATTTTTTTCATTTAGTTAAGTTTGCCTTCACGCTGACCTTAGTCAAGCGCACCAAAAGCCTGTCACATGCTGTGTACCATAGCCAGCCGCCACTAAGTCGAGCTGTAGCTCTGGTCAGTGGCTATACTGCCATCTAGCCTAATGCTGCACTATGACCTGAACGTAAACAACAGGACAGTGGAAGAAGGGCAGCCGATAGCGTTACGCAGTTTGGCAGTAGTTTGATCTATAAAATGGAGAAAAAGGTGTGACCACATTTAGCATGAATACTTTAACCTGTAAGGAGGACTGAAGGCTGTTGTTAGTGTGACACGCTGAAAATGCTTTTTCATATATATATTTTTTTCTGTCATTTTGTTATATCAGTGTGTCTAGTTAAACTAATTTAATTTCCAGAAATATTTAAGTTAATTTAAATTTCTAAGAGTAAACAGTAAATACTGTGTGTTTTTTCTACCTTTTAAGATTAAGACGCTGGCCCTTTAAGAGAGGCTCAGTGAAGGAGACACAGAGGTGTGTGTAAGGCTGTGGAGCATTTCTTTAATAAAAGTGAAGATGGACGAGTTCTGACCGGTTCATTTCAAGGGTGCAACATAATCGATGCTAACGTTAGCCACACTTGACGTCGTCTACAGGCGGCCAAATTCAACCCACAATGCACTGCTTTTTGGTTAACTTCCCTCGCTTGGTTTCGGACCACGTTCGCACGAGGCGAACCGAACTCTGGTGCACTTGGAAGTTCCCCGTTTTCAAGTACATAATTTGGTTCTTTTTGTCAATACCAGAGTTCGATTGAGCATTCACACCACCCCAAAACCATACGAGCTATCATCATCATCATCATCATCATCATCATCAACCTTTATTTAAGTTCTCGGAGAGGACGACCCTCATTTAGAATGATGCAGAGAAAACATACATACTGTAAATGATAAACAACGAGAAATGAGATAAAGCTACGACAGAAAATAAAATCAATAAAAGAGCAATAAGAACAATAAAACACTAAAATAATTTAAAAGATTGAAGTTACTACAGTGATAAGTCAGTAATTAAAATCAAATAAAACAGTTACAGTCAGATATTTCTAAAGTGTCCATAAGTGTTCAAGTTCAGGTCCTGTTATATATATATTATATTCCAGGAGTTTGCAGCACTAACACTAAAATCAGACAAAGCGCACCAGAGTTTGTTTTAAACGTACCAAACAGCTCAGGTGTGAATGCACCTTTACAAAATGAGTGTGTGTCTGAAGAGGCCACCGGCTCTGTGCAGAAGAGGACAGCCATTCCCAACAACAGTGAGGTGGTAAGTGCTTCCACCTCAGACCTCTTCTGAAGTCCTCCACCCACACATGCTTTCATCCTCCGGAGACAATACAAGATTCAGCCCAAAAGAAAAACGAGGACATAAACCCCCTGCATGCAGAATGATTGAAGATTATCGCAGATGAATGTGAATATTAATTTTAACCTCCCTGTGATAATCCTCTCATTTGTTGCTCAGAAATTGAAGAATCATTTGCCTATAGCTCTCAGTAAGCAGAGGAGTGTGTGAAACTAAAGTCCCATCTTTCTGCGTTATTCCGCACTCCGTCAGAGAGGGAGAGGCAGAGACAATACAGCCCACAGGACAGCATGGCCTCATACAAAGATCCTTTATATCTGCACTAGATTAATGCCAGGAGACAAATGCACTTCCACTGGGAGATACTCACTCCTCTGGAGGACGGAGAGGGAGGAGGACGGCGGAGAAAAAGAAGGTTGATCGTTGCAGGATGGGTGAAGGGGGGGATGATGAACAGGCTTCATGTAATGTGTAGACTTTTGATTATGGCA
Source organism: Labrus mixtus (assembly GCF_963584025.1). Classification (NCBI taxonomy): domain Eukaryota; kingdom Metazoa; phylum Chordata; class Actinopteri; order Labriformes; family Labridae; genus Labrus; species Labrus mixtus. Next base: position 1,851,491 of record NC_083615.1, on the reverse strand, counting down.
ATATTGAGTGTGGAAATGAGATTGTTTATCAAATGTGGTTTTGAGGGAGAGCCAGGAGGAGTGGTGGAATGGGGGCTGGGATTGGCGTTAATCTGGCTGCTAAATGGGTTTGACATGTTGTGTCTGTGTTGAGAAGCCAGCGGGGACATGTCTCATCTTCATTGTGCACACTTGTGGTCGAGCTCACACTTCTCATGATCTATAAACATTTGGAGAGCGATTGTATACCTTTCCCGACTCTTAACTATAAGAGCGATCCAGAGAGTGACACATTACTTTTGGGGCAAAACGAGGTTATGACAGTAAGAGCGAGCGAGACGAAGAAGAGAGGAAAGTATCTTGAAGCTTTCCCTAAAAACGCACAAACAGACTTAGTAAGAGTTAGTCATGGTTCTTTGCGCTCTCACAGTAGATTTGGATGCTTACATAGGAGCAGAGACACCCTTCCTGTTGCTTATCCGCTTCCTGAGCCTCAATTTGTATTGAAATCCCTCACAGGCAATTATCCATATGCGAATGGTGTACTTACTCTGAGCTTATATAAGTTTCTTTCTCGGTAAGCCGCACCATTTTTCATTTGAAAACTCTTGATTACAATTTCAGAGTTTACTCCAGGGAGGAGAAAATGGCAAAAAAAAAGGGTGCTCATAGTTAACACAGAGCATAAAATCCTGCTGGACCTTTCGCTGGCTGTATAATTTGAAAGATTGAATAATCTTTACCCGGCCTGATGTTTAAAATCCCTCTGCAGGAAGAGAGAGAGACGGGCAGGCAGACGTTGGCATCTATGTGGTCAGGAAGACATTTTGTTGAGTAAAGAGTTGGCAGGCAGGCTGAAAGAACCCCCCCCCCCCCACCTCCTCACCCACCCCTCAGGCTGTCAGGAGTGTCATATATCTGGGGGATATCTGAGGGCGAAGGGAGATCGTAGCCCAATTACGGGCTGATAACTAATCAATAGGCCACTTATTCCTACAGCAGGAAGTAAAGAAATGGGCCCCTGAGACAAGTAGTTCAAATTACTCTTCCTTCAACATGGGCAACCTGCTAATGATGAGACAGAAAAAAGAAGTGAAAAGGAACAAAAAATAAAGGAAAAACTGTCTTGGGAGGAGCTACAGTACTGGAAAAGACCGATGCAGAATAAAACAAGGGATGGAAACAGAGTAAACGATAAAGCACTCAGCCTGGTCGTTTTTAAAGAGAAGTTTGTTCTGCTGAACGGCTGTTTTACAGTAAACACAAAGTAGATTTATTTAAACCAAATCCAGACTTATAACACAAAGTGCTTTAAATAAATCTTCATCATCCTCAAGTCTTGCAAAATGGTTTGAATCCGATTTGTCCTATTGTCATGTACGTTTCTGTAAACTTTACTCATATTAGGCGGGGTGGGGTGGAGTGTCCAGTTAAAGGAGCCACAAAATGTCATCTCAGATATCTGTAATTATAATTCAGTTGCTGTCTGCCTGCTATCAAGCTGTGACCTCCTCCAGCAAGCATTGTAGCAGTCTCCAGCCAAGTGCAAAGCAGTTGGAATGATTCATTCATTCAACCTTTATTTATACTCGAAAGATCATCATTTACAATGACATCGAGTCATTACAGAAATAATTAGAAAACAGACATTAAATCAAAAAGAAAAAACAGGTGACAGATAAATACAAGACTCCTAAAATCAGTCTAAAATGTACTAAGATAATTAAGCGAGTACAAAACTGCAATAAATAAACACACTTATGTAAAACAGTTACAAACAGGTTGGGAGGCTTAAAATCAGGTTTCTGAAATGCCCAAAAGGTAAAAGTTAATTTCCCTCAAGAAGATGCTGCATGAATGAGGATCAGTACCTCCAAGTCTGAGGTTCTCTGACCCAAAATTGGCGGATTGCCTCCTTCTGGTGGGGAGTGAGTTACCGAACCATAATGGCCATGTTTAATCATGCCTTTATTGAATCAGTCTTGCCTTTAGTTTTTTTGGTGTCATGGTTTGGTCGACACATCTTTAAAAGATCGAAGTTCCTTAAACCAAAGTGTAAAATGGTAAAGTTGGCTGATTGGTGACTCACAGCTCCACCCAGCATCCTTGTTTACTAGACAGTTACAGCGGATAGCTACATACCTCTATCTTAAAGGATGACACCAACCCAACGCACAGTCATTTTTAGCTTCTTTCCTGTGGACGGAGGTCCAAAAGTGCTCTGTACCTGCTGCTATCACGGAACTAAACTAGCCGTCGCAATATTTGCACAAACAAAACTCATTTTGTCCGAGCAGAAGGAATAATTCATTTATTTGTGATTTGTATTACTCTTATTATCTATATGCCCTGATCGGTGGAACCTGGAGCTCTTTTATCATATTTTAGTGGGTTTTAAAGTTTTTCCTTTTCTCTTATGTGTTGTCTCTTGCTATATCCACTCTGTAATTTATGTGATGAATATCACAACATGATTGATTGATTGGTTGATTTAATTTATATTCGTGTCATGTACACAAAGTGCCCAACCCTCATGGGCTTATAAGACACCAAAGAATTCAGTTGCAGTGGTTCACATTTATAAATCATAACATTACAAAGTTGCCGGCTCCTGTCACAGTTCAGTCTTAAACAACGTGTTCGCTCTTTTTTTCGCAGGCTTTACAAACAAAATCTACTGTAACAAAAGTTCCTTTTTTAAAACACAACTCAAGTTTTTCATCGTCTAGCCAAAAGAAATCAGGATAAATTGAAGACATTCTTTTAAAAAGAACATCCCACATGTCAGCGTACATCGGGCAGTAAAACAAAAAGTGAATCTCGTTTTCAGTTTCTCCTAACTCACACAGCAAACAAACTCGGTCTTCCTCTGGCATGGCATTAAACCTGCCGGTCTCTAAAGCTAAAGGCAATGTTCCTGAACGTAGCTGAGCGCAGAGGGATCTTTGTCTTTTGGTTAAATTAAACTTAACACAGGCTTCTACACTGTAGCAATCCTTTATATAACAATACGTTCTTAGTTTTGGTTCCAGGGAGAAACATCTTGCTGGCTGCAAAACAAAACTACCTACGGGTAAAAATAAAGTAACCTGAACCTGAACCTGAACCTGAACCTGAATCTGATCCTGAACCTGAACCTGAACCTGAACCTGAATCTGAATCTGATCCTGAACCTGAATCTGAACCTGCCCAAAGCGAAGGAGTTCAAGTACTTCAGAGTCATGTTTACAATTGAGGGTAAGATGTATTGTGAGATAGACAGATTGGTTCAGCAGCAGCAGTAATGCAGGCCTATAATACTTATGACTGTCTTAATGAAGAGGGATCTGAGCATGATGGCAAAGCTTTTGATTAACCAGCAATCCAATTTCCACCACTCACATGGTCATGAGCTCTGAGTAGTGTTCAAAAGAAGAGATCAATGTTACAACTGCTGAACAGAGTTTTCTCAAAAAGGGTGGATGGGTTCCCTCTATGGAGCTCAGATACAGTATCTAGATTAGGGGGCATCCTGGGTTTCTCCTACTGGGTCTACCTTGGGGGTCTGGAGGGATTACATGACCCAGCAGACATTGGAACACCTCAAAATCCCCCAGGAGGAGCTAGAAAACTGGAAAGCATTGCTGGGAAGATGGACAAATTGGCTGACTTGTCACCAGGACCTGGCCCTGGATGAGCAGAAGAAAATATGTGGACGGATGGATGAAGCAAAAAAAAAAAAAAAAAAAAAAAAAAAAAAACCCCGCCAATGAATGGGAATCAAATTTAGTCTCACTTTTTTATATTACTTTTATCAATAAGTTGTGAGTTCTGTCAAACTGATGCAAAAGACATCAGAGCCAGTGTTACTAACATTTGTATGTATTCCATCTTATTAATTATAATCAACATTTTCTCCTCTTCAGAGACTCAGAGCTAACAGTATAGCAGTCATGCTAGCTGCAGACTTGGTCCTGGTTTTTGCCTCCAAAGAAACCACCCCTTGATGCTTGAAGGGGTCTTCTTTCCACAGAACACATGAACTATTCGTTCTCATTTGTTTTGACAGGCCATTCGTTTTGTTGCAGCTCTGTCACTGTCACCTTCATGAAGAAATATGGCAGCAGCAGCAGCCTCTGCCCCTGTCCCCTACACCTCATGCCCTTAGCTGACAACTTGCCCCGACTCTGACCAGACCCCCACCATCCTGCTCATCCTCAGTTCCCTCATCCAAGGCCCCTTACCCTGTCACCGCCGCCACTTTCTCACCAACTTCAAGTTAATGATTCTACAATTCTACAATTCACTGAGCAGACTCTTTTATCCAAAGTGACGTACATCAGAGAGTAAGAACAACACAAGCAAGGATCTAGAAAAAAGGGAACAATGTCAGTAAGAGCAAACGATCAGCTTTGAGTCTGATTGGACACACAGGTGCTGACAGGAAGTGACCAGAGGCAAAGCACAACATTGAGGGCAGTTCTTGAGAGCTCTAATCAGTATAGAAACCATCTTATAAGTCGTCGTTATCAAACAAAAACCATCGTCATTACCATCATCATCATCAATAATATGGAGACCATCATCATTAAGTTAGTAGGTATTCATGAAAGAGCTGGGTCTTTAGCTTTTTCTTAAAGGTGCAGAGGGACTCTGCAGATCACATGGAGTTTGGAAGTTCATTCAAATGATCAACAGCTTCTGGTTATTATAAAAGTGTTTTGTGCAAGATGTCTAAACACAAATGTAAATTGTGATTATTTTCATCAGGCGATAGAAGCGGAATGGAAACTATGTGCTTTGTCGGTCCGTCTTCTCCTCCCTTCTCTTTCAGTTGAAGCAGATGTCTAATCAGTATCATAGTGTTTTTTGGCTGTCAAGTAGACGGCATCAGTGAAAGACGAAAAGCCTAAACCATCACCATTAACACTGATCAGGTTTCTTGCAATCTGCTTGTTTATCCTCCTTCTTCCCCAGATCAGTGCAAAGCTACTTTACAACAGCCTCTTAAACCGAACATGTTTCTTCAAGACAATAGAGTGGAGCCGCAAAACAGTCCTCAATGACTCCAGTGATTAAACCAGAGCAGCAGTTTTGGATGAAATGAGACAAGAGAGAGAGAGAGAGAGATGTTCCTGCAGCTGCGTCTGGCATCGGCACACTGGCCGGATCCAAAGTTTTTTCACTCAGAAGAACAATGCCACGCTCCCCTCAAATCGATTGGTAATACGTCTCATCCCATTGATGCCATCTCTAATCCATTCTGGGCTCCTTTGCAAGATGGAGATGGAGAGGCAGAGGGAGAGGTATGGCAAGACATGTGGAGAGAGAGAGAGAGAGAGAGGGGAGAGAGCATAAATACTGGCTGAGCGACCATGTATTCTGAGGAATTTGCGTTGTGTCGTTTTTTTCTCTCTCTCTCTCTTTCTCCCACTCCCGCGAATGGGCTGTGTCGTTAAGCTCTTTAGTCCGCGTGGCTAATGAAATAGGGGTTGGCAGGATTACACAGGGCTAAAGCACTGTGCCTGGTGAGCCTTGAGAGAAACCGCTGTAGCTACGCCGAGTGAGAGGGAGGGGACGGATGGAGAAGGAGGAGGGAGTTTGTAGATTGGAGGAGGGCAGTAAAAAGGCTCTTCACAGGGAGGGGAGAGGCAGGTTCGTTTTAAAAGTGAAAACACCAACAAAACAAGACCATTACCACAACTGTCAAACCCTCTTGTGTACGGGTTTCAAAAAAAGCATTTGTTGCAATGATCCAGATGTAATTGGCCTCTGAGTCAGTTGAACCCTATCCTCCCTGGAGGCTCTTCATTTTTAGGGTGACCAACTGCTAGTGGAGGGGAAACACAGTGAAGAAGAAGATAGCTCACACGTGGCTTTCTAATAGCCATAAAAGCAGCAGAAGGTTTTAACAAGTCGTTAAAATCAGTGGCAGGAACAGGAGGATATTAATTAGATTAGTGCATTCATGGTCCTGTGATCACCTCTTCTGCTTCCGTGATCATTTCTGAGGGATGGAACGAGATCAGTTCATCGTGTGATGTGCTCTGTGTTGTGACTCACTTAGCTTACACAGATACTGACAAAAGAATTATCAAACATGTATATAAGGCAAGTTTGACTTTTTGTTTAACATTTGCTGTTCTCCGCACCGGAAACACTTCTAAATACAATCTGCAGTCCATCCTTAAAAAAGTCCATTCCAACAACTTGAAGCACAGCTAACAAATGCAGTGAGTAAAACACTCCCCTTTTCTCGGGCTGACACGAGGACGCCAAAAGGACAGACCTTGGAGTGCATCTTCAAACACGATCAGTTGAAATGTAGAACACTTCATTTTCTGCAGCATGAGAAGTTCACAGCAGGATGAAGGTGATCTACAGATTTTGATCACAAGGACTGGGAAAGATAAAACAACACTGTAAAAAAAAAAAAAAAAGTTATGACTTAAAAAAAGTTAGTGTCCGGGTCGCCTTAAAATGTTAAGTTACCTGAACTTAAAAACGAGAAGTTGAAATAAATTTGTGATTATTCCAAAGAAATAAAATGTTCTATAGTCAAATAAACTTGACATCAAGTCAGTTGAACTTAAATCTTTAAGTTCACAAAACTTTTGATCACAACTCAGTTCCTGTGAAATGATCTCGTTATCCAGTTGAGGCAAAATGCTCTTTCAATTTCTTTTGACTTGAAATCCAAAGTTAAAATACTTTATCAAAAGTTGAAGCCATCTAAAATAAAATATTGAGTTAAATTAATCAATTTAAATTGAATATATATATTTATATTTTAGTCAACTTCAATTTTTTGTATTGTGGAAACTTTCAACTTCCTTTCAAATACAAATTTAAAAAAAAGGTATAATCTCTACAGGTTATTCGTTTTATCATAGAAACCAACCTTTTTTTTTTTTTTTTTACCTCAAATACTCTGCTGGCTTTTTGGTAAAAACATTTCCACCCAAGAATGTGCAGAAAACAGTTGTCCTTCTTTTGCTGCATTTATCATTTATCTCAGTATTTTCAGATGCAATAAACATATAAAATCAGGTAATTTACACACTTAATGAGGTGATCTTACTGAGGTAAAACAAACATTTCAGAAAAGATCTGTGAGACAATGTCCAAATATTTCTTGGAAGCTTTCAGAAAACTCCCGACCTCACAGCTTTACAAAGAAGTCTTTTTCTCAGTCCATGGACCCTTGAAGGCGGCAGTGGTCACCACCGATATTCAATAGGTTCTTCTGTATGACTTTAAATGTATACTGTACTTCCTTTTGGTAGTCAATGTTAATTGCATACAGCAGACCCATGAGCATAGCTACCATATGCTACCAATAGTCTTCATGCCATGCTGCTTGATCTGATGCTCCAGGACGACCTCATCTTCTATCACCAGGAGGATGCTGATGTTCATATGCTTTGTTATGCCGTCCTCAGTGTCTGTAGATTTACAAAAGACAGAAAAAATAGATATAGCTGTAAATTGTTTGTAATACTCTCTGAGAAACAAAATTTTTAGCCAGCAGATCCCCCTATAATCCTTCACTCTGTGAGTGAACTGAGCACAGACACAAAATATGGCAGCGCCCAGTAAGACCTCAGGGTTTCTCTCTTCCTGCAACCCTAGCCCTGTGGTAACACTTCGGGGAGTTTACAATCAGCTGAATCAGCACATAGAAAACTTGACATAACATTGTGACAAAGTGGGTGAGAAGCTCTTCTCTTATTCACCACTTGTCACTTAAGTCTTTATCTAATCCAGGGGTGGGCAAACTTTTTGACTCACGGGCCACAATGGGTTCTAAAATTTGACAGAGGGGCCGGGCCAGGAACAGATGGATGGAGTGTTTGTGTGAACTAATATAAATGACATGTAAAAGCCATTACATGAAAGGATTTGGGTCGTTGGCACTGTTGAGAGAGATCTGGGAGGGTGGGATCTGTTAACGTTGTATCCTATGTCATCCAGATGAGAGAGCGGCTGGAGAAAATGGGTGAGCTGGCCCAATCGCACGTGGCGGACGCCCAGCAGCAACAGAAGTCCTGGTACGACAAGCCAGCCAGGCTTGAAAGAAAAGCAGAAGTGATGCTAATAAGAAGTGTGCTGGATGAAGAACTAGTGGATGAGCAATACTTTAGTGACCTGGTAGACCATGATCTCAGTAACCAATCAGACGGCCAACGGCTTCAGGTGAGATCTATCTGTAATTCAGATGTTTTCCAGGAGAATCCTGGGAGAACAAATATTGTTGAACATGACATTGTTGTTAGAGAACGTGCTTCTGTGAGAAGATTAATTTACAGGATCCCTGAGCGCCTGCTGGCCTCACTGAGGAGGGAGGTTAACCTGATGCCTTCCCTGAGGATCATCGAGGCTTCAAAGAGCTAGTGGTGTAACCCAATGGTGCTTGTACCAAAGAAGGCTGGAAGCATAAGGTTCTGCATTGATTTCAGGTACCTGACTTTAATTTCTCTCTTTGATTCCTATCCAACACCAATAATGTATGAACTGCTTGAAAGGCATAACACTTGACCACAATAGATCTCTGCAAGGGTTATTGGCAGATTCCTCTCACCGATCGGTCACGGGAGCTGACAGCCTTCAGGACACCATGGGGCCCTTTCCATTTCACAGTAATACCATTTGAGTTTCACAGCGCTCCAGCAACTTTCCAGAAACTCATGGACCAGGTAATTTGTTATTTCTCTGGTTTTGCTGCAGCATATCTAGATGACATTGTCATTTACAGTAACACGTGGGAGGAACACCTGCAAGCTGTCTTGGATCGCCTTCATTCTGCCGGGCTGACTGTCATCCTATCGAAGTACCTGGGCCACGTCATCAATGGGGTTGTACACCCTCAGGTCAACAAAATCCAGGCCATAGAGTCCTGTCCCCTGCCACAAACAAGGAAGCAGCTTTTTTGGGCTCTCAGGTTTCTATCACAGCTTCATACCCAATTTCTCCAACAGGGCAGCTCTTCTCACAGACTTGACTAGATCCCGGAGTCCCAATCAGATCCAGTGGACAGAGACGGCAGCTTTCAGTGATATCCAGCAATCACTAAGTAAGCAACCTCTTCTGTACAGCCCAAACTTTGACGAACATTTTCTTCTGCAAACTGATGCTTCTGACAGGGCTTTGGGAGCTGTGTTACTCCAGGATGATCGGCATCCAGTCGCCTACATCAGCCGGAAACTGTTCCCCAGAGAGGTTCGATATTTGACGGTGGAGAAGGAAGCACTGGCTATCAAATGGGCCCTTGATTCCTTCCGGTACTACCTTCTTGCTCAAGAGTTCACCTTGGAGACGGATCACAAGGTCTGTTTGGTTTGTAAACTTGGTTTTCTATTTTTGGGTCAAATAAAAACCTACCTTTTCTTTAAACTTACTCCTGTGTGTCGTGCCTTACTGCTTGGTCCCTAACGGTCCCCCACAAGAGAATCCTTCTCACCAGGGTAAGAGTGTTTATAAGACACACTACAAGTGAAGGCCTGTGTCTGGCCATGAAATCTTTGTCTGATTTCACCTATGGCTTTGATGATGTCACCAGTTGTAATAATCCCAATGGATTTCATTACCTACATAAAGATGTGGTTCTTCTTCTTTTTTAGGCTTTGGTAGAGAAACCATCCAGTGGTGACGAGAAGCCGTACCACTATCTCCTCGCACAGAAATACGAGGGAAAATACGTACACCCATTTTTCTGCCGATATGTGTTATGTTTTTGTCAACAGGGATATACAATGTGTTTCTACTCATGTAAAGATGGGTTTTTCCACATTTCAAACTTTGCCTTATTGTTGACCAACTTAAACATTAATTTTTCTTTTTGTCATCACAGCCATAGAAACAGTGGATGTAGGATCTTTGAAAGAGGTTAGTCGAGACCCTCTTCTGTTAGGGTTATTTTTTATTTTCTGATAAGCAGAACTTTAATCCCACCTCTCTACACGCTCAGCTCCAGTCTCACATCAAGATAGACTTCTGCTCGACCAATGATTACCACATCAAGGGCTGCAGTACAGTGGTGATGTTCAGTCTGGGCCATGAAAACAGTTGGTCAGTTATTGTTTTATTACGGCGCTTGAAAAAATTATTTTCACTGGTGTATCCATGAATTAAACTGTATTGGAAGATATCCTTGCTGCCTTGTCCATCTTATACGTTTATCACTGGTGTTTTTCCGGCTGCATTTTAAACTGGTTGTGGCTGTAATTATATTTACTGTCAGATATTCCCTCTGGACACAATGTACACACAAAATCTGTAATTTTTGCTGTTTTTTTCTGCTTTTGACGAGGGGAAAGAGGGGTCTCGTGGCTAGAGTTCTCCCTCGCCCCCGGTCTCAGGGGTGCGTGAGAGACAGGGCAGCTTCGGGAGGAATCTCGCGCGAAAAAATGCAATCAATAAATAAAATAAAAAATTAATGAATAAGTAACTTGAGGCAATGATTATAATCTTCCACAACATCATCATTATTATCACCATCTTCATCACTATCAGCAACAACAAATTTGCAGTATTATTATAATGCCAATGAAGACAGCGGGGTGTGCCACAAACCCTCCCATAGAAAAACCTTAATTTACTATGCACGCATATGAAGTAGTAGAGGACCCGTGCTTCACATATTCTTTTTTTTTTAAAGTGCTCAAGCCTTGTGATAATGTTCCATCCCATGTGCAGATGAGCACAAATAACAGCTGCGCCTCCTGTTGCACTAACAATAGATGTATGGACCACCTGTCTCTGTGAGCAAGGTGGGTTCCACAGAGCTCGCCATTTTTAAGTTAATACGAGTCACTTTTCAAAGTTGGACACCTTTCATGTAGTTGAGGTGACATAAACGTATAATATTGAGTTAACACAACATTTTAGTTGAAGTACAACTAATTTAGAATTGTATGTGATTATGACTTTTTGTTTTTACAGTGAGTTTTGGTTAAACAGTTGTATATTGTCCTTTAATATTTTAGTTTGAAAATACATTTTGAAAAAATAAACCATACAATAATATGATGCCCATTTATTTGCAAAAACTGTCTCTGTATACTGACTCACAATAACCTGCTTTTGTCACAATTTGGAAACTTTTGGAAAATATTTGCATGACTCAAAGTCACAACAAGTTGGCCTCTGCTTCCTCAGAATTGACCAGCTGTTTTGTGGGTCCTAAAAATGTACGCAAGTGCAGAATGAAATCCTTCTGAAGCATCCTTGAGTTAACCCTCTGTTTATAACAGTAGTCATCTCTCTCTGTCCTCTTCTTCCTCTCTCATCCTCTTCTCACAAAGCAGAAATAAATCTGTTTCCAAACATAATGGAGCCCTCCAGGGGGGGAGGGGCCTCAGTTTAGTACGCCACTCTCTGATTGGTCACTTGGCTTGATGTCGTATATGATGATAAATCTGGCCCAGGTGTCACCTCCTCGGCGGCAGGTGAGGATTGATGGGATGCAGGAGGACTATCCATCATCCCGGGCAGGAGGCACGCTATCGGAATTTGGGAAATCTGTTCCCAATCAGGGTCCCGCAGTGCTCGACGGGGTACGCAGTGCTGTTTGGGAGGCGTTACTGGAAATCAATGGTGAGCACTCAAGGTCAATGTACTGTTAGAAAACTCCTTAAGCTCTGACGGATAGATCCCCTCCACTCTTCCTCTGCCTCTATCCGTTGCTCTCAATTTCTCCACCATTGAATGTGAGGAGACACTGACATTTTCTATCCTCCACCGCTGTAGCCCCCCCCCCCCCCCCCCCCCCCCCCCCCCGTTTAAGGACAGGTAGTTTTTAGGTGGATGTCATAGAGGCTGTCTGTAGTAATTTGCGACATAGCCTTTACTTGGTGGAGCCAGTGAGTGCCAATCTGGGGCTGAGGCTGGGACTGGGGTTGGGGCCGGGGAGTATCGGAGATCTAATAAAAGCCCAGGGCGCCTGCCTGGCTCCTTATTCTTATAGATTACCTGTAAGTCACCTTGTCCCTGCTACTGTAAGGGTTGGAAGTTAAGCTGCATAAAGGCAGACATTCACCCTCACCTCCTTGGCCGGCTGAAAGTCAATTCAAACTGCAGATCAGAGGAGTGAGAAACTTTGTTACAAGTCTGCTGCGAGTCAGTGATTCATTATCCAGTCAAACCGGGGTTTCAGGTGCAGCCTGTCAAAAAGTATTTTTGCTGCCCCTCCTTTTTCTTAAAAAAGTGATTTGTACTCTATAAGTGAAGATAAACCAAAGCCTGTTAAATCAATATTGTACAACACAACATTTGATTACCAATTTGGCTTTTTCATAGAGCCAGAACATTTTATTTTCTTAATATCCTAGCAAACAGTAGAATAATGAACAACTGATGCATACTTTACATGTAATTTTAGATAAACATTAAAAAATGTATTTTATTTTTGTGGGGCTTTATTTGAAAGGACAGGACAGTGGGTAGAGTCAGAAATCAGGGAGAGAGGTTGGGGGATGAAGAGTGGGAAAAGATCCACAGGTGGGATTAAAACCCGGGCCGTCCACTTCAAAGGGCTAGAAACTCTGCACATGGGGCGCATGAACTAACAGCTAGACCACCAGCACGCCCAAGATTGCCTTTTATTTTCATGCATCTTTCACCTATGTCTTCATATTTACAACTTGTTTTTTTTCAGGTCGTGTCTTGTTGGTGATTGACGTACAGCAGATGAAGAAAGTCTTTAACAATCAGCAAATGGTGATTAATGGCTGTGCTGCTGCACTGCTACACTTCTCACCTGTACATTTTGTCATTGTACACCATTTGTAAGCCGTCTGTTGGGGGCCCAAAACTCCCAAGATGTGGCCTTCTTTTAGAAAATAACATGTTGTAAGAAAGTATTATCCAGGTGCACATTAACACACACACACACACACACAGCAGCTATCTGTCTCCTTACCTTGACATCATTACCTGTGTTGAGGCCAGCTGGAGTGAAGGTCACAGACCTAACCAACTCTTTTTCTGATCCTGAGCTCATATCTCTTTCTTTCACCTTTTACCTTCCATGCTCATTCTTCTTTTATCAACATTCAACCGTACAATACTGTATTTCATATGTCTGTCTAGTATGTCTAAGTCCATCTTACCACTACCTCTCTTCGTCTTCACATTTGTCGCCCTGCCCCACTATCCCAAGGTGACCCTGCCTCCCAATCCCCACTATCGGTCAGGCCCCGGCCCACATTAATCCTACTTCATTTGTCCTACCTCTTCCCTCCACTTTGGGTGGAATTTATGACAGTACCTTAAATGCTAATGGGGTCTAATCTGTGGAGAGCTTCGCTCTTTTCTAAAGACTCCTATCACTCTTTGTGCCACACGCATACAATGAGTCCACACATACAGGGAGAGAGCCAGACTGGTATTAAGAGAAAGTTCCCCCAGTGAATAGACAGCACATGTCCATTCAAATGTATTTCCACCCAGGAAATCATGTCCTCTTTGTGGAGAAATGAAAATAATATATTTTTTTGTCTAAATGCTTTAGTGTAGGTTCAAAAAGATGAATCCTCTATCAAAGTCCAATGGCTCAGGGTGAGAGTCATAGCAGTGAAGTGGAGAGATTAATTTAGGCCTGCATATGGGTGCTTCGTTGGAGTGTGTGCGCGTCTGTCCCCCTGTCTGTCTGCCTCCTTCTGTCTGTCTGCCTCCTTCTGTCTGTCCGTCACCGTGACAATTAACACTGAAACTCTTTGAGTATGTTTAGCCTCACTCAAGGATAAAACCTGTCAAAAAATAAGTGCTTCCTTTCGAGAAATGTGTGTTTATAAGAGAGAGGATAAAACTAGACAATTTTCTGCCTCACTAGTTTATTCAATGCAGGAGTAAAATAATGCACATTTTAAACAGATGTAATTACTAGTTATCACTGGCAGTTACCCCGAGTCACTTTGTGCTGGAATAGAGTGAAGGGACCAGTGATTTCTCTGCAACACTGGGAGTTATACAGCAAACACACAATGGGTCTGTGAGGAGGACCATTGTGACACTTTAGTCCAGAAAACAGATCCTGTTCATGGGACCAGAGGGACACACACACACACTCAGTAAAAACTATAAAGTTATTTTTGTGAACAACAAAACGGGAGTGAAATAAGATGGAATAGTGGACATGGACTGAACAGATGAGGCATAAGAATGTGCACAAACTGTATGCACTCAGAAGCAGTGATCTCACTGTAATGATGTGTTAATTAGAGAAGCATTAGTCTCCCATACATATCTTTATAATGTCCCTATGATGTATCTGTTCTAATCCAAATAGCCTGATAATAGAGTGCTGCCTGCCAGGACTTGCTTCAGTCAGGTGATATGTCAGGTAGAGACAGCTTTGCATCCACACACACACACACATACACACACACACACAACAACAACACAACACATACCTTATGATCTCACTGACAGTTCAACATTTACCATGACATAAATAAGCTTTATTAGGAGATTCATTTTCTGTAAATTCTTTCATGTTTTGCAATAAAAACAAAGAGGCTAAAAGACAATAAAAAAAATTGTTTTCTTCTTAAAATTAGCTACGCTCTATGGCGCTCTGTTAACACTCATTAACATATGTTTGCACATTATTCTCTCATGGTATTCAATTCAGCATCGAATGTCTCATTCTACACATTTCTGTATATTTAGACATTTAGGAAGGTTTCCATCCACAGACAAATCAGCCTTAATAATCACCCGGTATAATTACATCCATTTATATCAAAGCATCATATTGGAATGCACTGAGGCGTGTGTGTGTGTGTGTGTGTCTGTGTTGGCAGGTGTGAATGTGTGTGTGTGTGTGAGTGCACATGTTAATTCTGTGCTGGTCACTGGAGTAAGCTACGCTAGAGAAAGCAAAGCTGTGATTGCGTTGAGCGCTGTGCCGCCACCGACAGACTTAATACCGGCCCCAGTGGGCTGAGATCAGCCATTAAGATAAAAGTGGGCCAACTTAGTTTAATTCCTGGGCAGAATTACGCTCAGACCTGGCCCTGCATTTGCATTCATGGAAATTTCATTAAAAGACTAATTTTGGCACAGATTTAGCCCTCTTGTTATTTCTGAAGGCAGAACATTGTGATTTGCATGAATGCATTATGTATGAGAAGCCCTGTGACATAGAGCAGTTTAGGAAGAGACACACCTTTTTTATTTGAAGCCTTTTTTTGTGTTCTCGATGAGCGAGGGACTGAGTGGGTGTTATGATCCAGTATCATGTACAGGCCTCATCTATTACCCACCTTGTCAGCTGTGCTCTCTTTGTGGTCGTGACCTCTTTGAAGACGCCTGTGTGTGCGGTACAATTGTTGGTTCATTTATCTGAATATAAATTGCAGCAGGTCGTTGACTTATCCGGCAGTTCAGTGAAGTAGCTCGAGTAACGACTTCAGTGAGGCTTCAATAATCAGACTGTAATAAAGCTGGTCATCCTACGGGTTAAAACACAGCCTGACAGTGAGCTATTGTTTCCTGTAAGTGTGGCTACCCATAAGGCACTTCTATTCTCATAATCACCACACATAATGGATGATGTGGGTCAACGTGGAGGTGGGGTATTTTTCATGCTCACTTTCACCCAGCCGGCCGATTCTTTTATAGAACGTCTTCATGAGCGAGGCAGGAACATCGCTGAATCTCACACAGCATTTCCTCCTCCTATTTTAACCTTGGTTTGACTTGTTTACCTCAAAACGTCAGAGGGGGAGGTCACGCTCCAGGCCCTGTGCAGGAAAAGAAACGGTGAAAACAGTGCGGGTAACACGTTTTACAAGACTAGTTTACCAACTAACTTAAAGATTCAAGATTTTTTTGATTTGTCACATGCTCATACAGATGTGCAGTGAAATGTAATGGCATGGCCTTGCAAAAAAAGTAATTACATCTCAGTCATTACATTTTGTTTTAGTGCCATACACTTAAAAAAAATACTCTTGAAACATGTAAAGTTATATATAGAAGATTAAAAAATATAAATATACAAAATGTAGAAGATGTAAAATATATAAAGTGTGCAGTGTAAAGTATCTTGTACCATAAAGCACAGTAAAAAAACATTTTCATATATGTTTTCATGTTAAGCCATGGATTTATAACTGTCTTTTGAATGTAAAGCACCATATGGTGCTTTTATTTCTTTTCTAGTGCAGTTTTACAGCAACAAATAAAAGTAAATGTAAAGGAGCTTTATGACAAAAGAAATACACAAGACTTTTTCACTGCACCCAGATGACTGAGAACGATAAATGTGTCATTCAGCAGCTCCACGTTCATTCATTTCTATAATAAGACATGTGCATATTGCAAGCCAGGGTGCTTAAATTCATTTGTTTGCTTATGCTTTTTGCACCTTGGAATGAACAAAAAATACATTTATGAAATTCAGTGTCTGCCGCCTCTTGCTCCCTAAATCCACACAGTAACACTGTCAGGGGGCTTTAGTGAACGTGTTTACAGTGCTGGATGGCCAGTGATCATGAAGTAGCCTCTTTTCACCCCCGGCTCCATCTCAACCGCCTTAAACTTTAATAGTGGACAGTTAAATATTAATAACTGATATCAGTAGGGGGCTGCTTTACGGTTTTTGGCAGCGGTACAACATTAGGCCGCCTGAGCTCCATAACTGCTGCGCTGGTCCTGCCCCAATGAACACACAAACACACACCATGCACACACACACGCTCACACGCACACTTGCACACACACATGTAGGCAAACATGTGCACAGAAAAAGAAAATCCATGGCAGCATAAATTATAACAGTTATTGCCGCTAAAAGCGTCACTACTTCTAATAATAAAATTAATATTTATAGAAGAAAAAGCTTAAAATATTTGAGGTAACAAAGCATAAAAGTATGCAAAGTAAGGTGAGTACAGCCAGAGTAATAAACTACATGTGTAGATATGTGCTGCAGGCAAAGAACTCCGATGAGAGGGAATTTTGTGATGTGGAAAAAATGTGATTCTTTTCTTTCAGGTGAGTCTGACATTAAAAAAAGTTCAATTCTGAAGGGACTACTTTTTCTGACACACAAATACAAAATCTAAGATAGTATTTGAATTCATTGTGGAGTAATAATGATGCCATTTAAAAGCTTTATATGCGATTTTTTTGATCCAGCAGATGTCGCCCTTGAGCACCAGCATGAAACCAAAACAACTGGCGCTGCATTGTAGTGTTAGCATGCTAATGCTAGCGATCTTTATTCTGCTCGTATCTTCACACTGCATGTAAATTTACCTGAAATGAGCGTGATCTAGAAACACAGTTAAGCAGTGAGTACAGTATGTTATTCTTCTTTTCTCTAGTCCCTCAATTAAACAACTTTTATACTCGAGGGGAGGAGTCAGCCGGCCGTCCGGGCGATGTAAACAAAGTGAAGATAGGACTCTGAAAAC
Source organism: Labrus mixtus (assembly GCF_963584025.1). Lineage (NCBI taxonomy): Eukaryota > Metazoa > Chordata > Actinopteri > Labriformes > Labridae > Labrus > Labrus mixtus. The sequence continues at coordinate 1,834,110 of NC_083615.1, read as the reverse complement.
TCTGAAAACATCACAGACAGTGGGACTCGGGTGTTACACCCATTGTAGACAGTCATGACTCACAGAGTTATTTTCAGAGGAGATACTTGATTTATATATTTAAGTGTGAAAAATCACAGATAAAGACTTTAACTAGGAAATTGTTCCCTTTGAATAGTTTTGGCCAGCATATACAGAAAAGTTCCTTCAGTTTGCTTCATGTTTGTCCCACATGCAGTCTTTTATGTGTGTGTTTAAAAAAAGAAAAAAAAAAAAAAGACGCTCTCAGGCACTCTGTCATGTCCCATCTTCACCTCTGGCACTCAGGTACACGGCTTTGTCAACACAGATGTCTCTGTACATCTTTACCTAAACATGCAGGGTCCTCACAGGTCAGCAGACATCACACACACGCTGTCTCCTGCATGGAGCCTGCAGGGCCTCAGGTTTTGTGCACGGACCAAAACCAGCTCTGCAAAAACAACAAAACCTTTTTTGTGTCCCGAGGCTGCACTGAAACAGGCCACTCTTCAGTCACAATTACCTTAATTAAGAGGGAAGCTGAAGCTCAGCATTCACGCGAGCAGCAGACAATGCTGGAGAGTCAACAGAGGTTTAAATCAAACATTTCAGCTGTGTGCCCAAACTTCTGGTGCAGGAGTCCATCAGCAAAAACAAAAGTAGTTAACAACAAGACCTTGACGTGTGTCTGGCCTCTGTGGCTAAACTCCCTCATGAAGATTTAAATGTAGTACTTTTAGAAGGCCATATCACAGGAGTTTTAAATTACCATGAACTATTTTTTTAAAAATCATCCACGAGTTTGGAGTTTTTGGAGAGATGTTGCATACATTTCAAAGTAAAAGCACGGAGAAACGTAAATAAATATTTCCCGGTTAAACATGTATTCCCAGCGAGCATTTGGCTATTTATGTTTTATCTCGGGAAACGGCTCATCCAGCTGCTTTCAGAAAGAGCCGGTGTCAGCAGTTTTAGCCGCGTTCTCTCTGTTCTTGTTTTCTCTATTTCTCTCCAGCCCCCCACCCGCCCCCCCCGCCACCACCCCCCCCCCCCGCCCCCCCACCACCACCCCCCCGCCTTGCCCGATGTTGTGCTTTACATTTCCCCGATGAATCAGATGGGTTAAGGAGTGAAGTGAGCATATACATGGTAATCCTTTATTTGCTTGATGAACATATTTGTTTACTCCAGGGTGCTCACTCTTAGAGGTAATTACATCCCCGTATCTCAACCCTCTAATTACAGGTTTTGTAGTGCAATCAAGGTCTTTGAAGTCAAGGCGACCGAAACACCTTTTCTTTGGGCTCAATTTCCCCAAATTTTTGTGCCATTTTTAAAAACCTCACCCACAAGACAATTTGTTTTTAACATTTGAAAAATATGACATAAAACTATATTTAAGGTCAGTCCCAAAACTCCTAAACATCCTTTCTCCCACCTCTCCTCTCGTCCTGTTAATGTCTCGTTTAACTGTTTATTCTGAGAAACTTTGTTGACTAGCAGCTGCTTGTGATGAAGCTCAGACTTGCCTGCGTGTAAGCCTGTTCTCATCCAGAGGTCATTGTGGAGGAGAGCTCGACGGGCCGGCGCCGGCCCCTACTGTGCTGCCAAGACGAGAGCAGGAGCGCTGCTAATCTGAGAATTGGGGGGGGATTAGGCTGCACTGTTATTGTCTGTTTGATGAGGGATTAAATTTGGTTAATCCAGACCTTCATATGGGATTCCTCATTTAAGATAGCAGCACAGTTCCATCACACAGCTTAACCAAGTCTGTCTTTTTCCACTCTCTCTCCCTCTGTCTCTTTTCCCCACTCTCTCTCTCTCTGTCTCTCGCCCTTCTTTCTTGTACCAATCAATATTTATTTTGCTGTCATTACCCATGTGTCTGTCTACATCTATGTCTTCACTATGAATTACCTGTGATTGTGATCGTCTGATAAGGTCTAAAAAGTGTTTTCTAATCTGTTTAAATCTGGAAATCTGGAAGATGTACTTGTTGTATGTGTGAAAATAAATAAGTATGTTATGTTTTTGCATAAAATAAATCAGTAAAATATTTTACAGAATAATTTTGAACTTAGAAAAAATCCTTAATGAGCTTCCTGCATTGATCCAACGTCCATCCTTCAGCCAACACCTTATTTATTTACTCTTTTTTTTTTCTTCATTTATTTAGACAAGGTCAATCGGTCCAGTACTTTTTAAGTTCACTAAAAACATGATAAAAAAGGATGAAATCATTCAACTCTCCACTTTTGTTTGAAATACACTTGTTTCTGTTTGGTCAATTTACAAAAAAGGATTTGATTACAGACAGGCAGATTCAGCTTTAAAAAACAAGTTAGATTGATTCTTTGCATAAATTGTCGATGATGAAATATTGACATTGTTTCCCAGATACGACGCACGCACATAAATAATTTCCCAACTTCAAATATTCATGATTTGAATGTGATTTTCTTTTACATTTCTGCAGGTGCAGCTGCCCTCAGGAGAGCACATAAAAGGACAATAACAATATTATAAGTGCTATTTCGCTGCATCATCACACTGTCCCTGCTGATGGATTCGGCTTTATTGTGCTTTTCATTCAGTCAATACAAAGAGAAAGTGGTTTTTAGATTGCTCACCACTTGCCAATACAAAGACACAACCCGTAAAAGTATATGATCTAATTGATTCGTCGTGAAAATACATCCCAGAGTTTTATGCATTCCTGCACAGGAAACAGATGTAGGTATATTTCTTAATCTCCCAAAATATGCTTACTAGTGACAGGCAAATAAAGCCACATATGTACATTTAAAACAGTTAATAAAACAAAGGCTGTTTAACAATCAGAGCGTGTGGGAGGCCAGTCAGTATATCATCCATTTATATCTGCACAGCAGCTTGTAAAATCCTGAATATTGTGTCTGCCACACGTGCAGCGCTGACATCTCCTCCTCTCCTCCTCCTCCTCCTCCTCCTTCCTCTTCTCCCTCGTTCTTTCAGCTCCGACACCATTTAGAACAGTTGGCATCATTAATGGGAGGGATTGCCTCTAAATTGGCCACAATGAAAAGACAAATTATGAGTGGCAGAGTACTGCAAAGAGCGAGCGAGAGAGAGAGAGAGAGAGAGAGGGGAAGGGTAAGTGGGAGGAAAGAAGGGAAGAATTAGAGTATTTGAATAATTTAGCCCCCTGTGGCTGGGATGACAGGAGTGTTATTCTGAAGGAAGGCCCCGCTGTAATGTGAATGTAAAGCGTGCGTGTCTCTGTTTGAGTGTGTGTACGTCGTTTGTGTGTTGCTCTTCCTCGGCGTCTCGGGCGCTTTTGATTTGGCCGAGTACTCTCTCACTTAGCAATCATCCTGGTAATAGAAGAGAGAGGGGCTGCTGCTGTGACATGAGCAGTGTGTGTTTCTCCTTTTTTGTCAGAAACAGAGAGGCAGTTTGGCATGTCAGCAGCGACAGATTTGTTTTTGTACACACTTTCTCTCTAAGCCGTAACTCTATTTACCCCCGCAACTTTACACACCAGAGCTTTTTTTTATAACTTTAGCGTAACTTTTTCCTCGTAAAAAAAAAAGAAACTCCACAAACTGCCCCCCCCCCCCCCTCAAAAAAAAGTGGTGCAATCCATGGAGCATTTGTACTGGACTAGTCAAACAGTCTAGTGGGCCCTGTGACAGCTCCGTCCCTCACCTGTCCCCCACAGCGCTATCTAGGGACCCCCCTCCCATGCTGTCTCTGTAGGGAAGAGGGGAGACACCCCCAGACACCTCCCCACACACTCCACTCCACTTCTTATCTTTGAACACTTCCTCCACTTCAATCCCAACTTGCCTGCTCACACAGCCACTTAAAAAAAAGAGAATTTTCTCTTTCTCTCTCGCCTCTTCCTCTCTCCTCTTTCTCTCTCCCTGTCGGCTCTCTCTCCCTCTTCCTCTGCTGGCACTTGTAATTATCTTATGCCTGGGAGACAGGTTTTAAGCAGAGGTGTCAGGCCAGGTGCTTCCCTGACAGCTGGGGATGATTAGGAGAATTCTGAGAGTTCTGTCAGCGGTCTCCATGGTGCTCCCCACAGCGTCCCCGGATGCCTTGTTGTCACTTACAACAATAGCAGCTCTTAATTTGTTGACGGGGGAGAAATTCATCAAGGCCCTCGGTGGCTGTGCAACCCTAAACAACGGTCCCTCTGGGGAGGCAGGAAGGCACCACAGAGGGACCGAAAGACAAAACTTCTGCTGCTCTTCATCATATACACACTGCTATACTTCTCACTTTTTTTATTCATCGTGGTCACTTCTCTGTTTCCCCCCCGAGTGTCTCTCACCGCTCTCTCTCAAACTGTAAAATCTATCCGTCCAAACAAATTGACCTCCTCCCCCGTTCATTTCTTCGCCTGTGAAACAAACACAGACCCAACTTGTGATTGCTTATGTGTGTGTGTTGTAATGCATGTCCTGTCAGGGAGAAAGAACAGCTGTGAGTGTAAGCTGGACTACAAGAGGGAAGAGACTTCCACAGGCCTCATAAATGTTGGATTGAGAGAGCCTCTGCTGCTGTGACACACACACACACACACACACACACACACACACACACACACTCAGACAGCCTAACTATTGACCCACAAGGCTGCTGGGACACATACAGGTACATGCACAGACTGCACAGGTAAGAATGTGGCCTGCAATGTCTTTTGATTCAGCTATCTGAATTCAGGCGTGTTACAGTAATCACCACTGCAAATCACAAATGGTATTTGTTGGAGGTTGTGGATTAACATTTAAGAATCTAGGCTATTTAACGGGTTCCATAAAATAAAGAGTTGTGCAGAAGTCAAGGGTGAAAGTGCAATAAAGAGCAATAGACCGCCAGCTGGTTAGTGTGTTCTCTAGGACAGAGAATTAATCTTCCTACATTAAAGATTTTTTCTCGTTGATCACATGATAACAGTTTATACCTTGGAATATTTTGCGATATCTGGGAGTGCGGAGATATTTCCGCAGGAGGGTCTGACAGGAAGGAACTGGTTTCTATTCAGAACAACTAGCAAAGCATTTAGCTGGATTTTTCTAAACCTTGTTTCAAGGATGATGAAAAAGTGAGCTTGGCCCCACAGGGGTCAGCCCTATGGTCCCACATTTCTTAGATTTTTCTTAAAATTAGATCTTGTGTTCCTACATTTCCCTTCAATTTAAGAACTATCCTCCCACAAGATTTTTTGGAAGCACTTTATAGTAAATGAATGAATGAGTAATTTTATTTCAATCAGCAGCAGTTTGTTTGCAGCAGCATGCAAATTTATGAAAAAGGAAATGTGGGAACAGAAATGTGGGAACAGAAATGTGGGAACATCGAAATGTGGGAACAGAAATGTGGGAACAGAAATGTGGGAACAGAAATGTGGGAACAGCTCACATAGGGCACGCTCCCGGCCCACATGCTACGGGATGTACCAGTGAGTAGTTTGTATAATAACTCTATGTTTCACATTTTCTTATTATCGGGTTATTCTCTTGACTTGGTTATAGCATCAATGGGAGGAATGAAAGCCAAAGCAGCAAAAAAAAGTACAAAATAGAAAGAAAATACAAATGACCCTTTAACTTTCCACTCTCTCAAAGCGTCTGCTAAGTGAATTGTAGAATTGGTCAGGACTTTCTACGTTTACTGTTTTCACTGCTGCCCCCATCAAAACCTCAGCTCTGTCCTTTTTGTTTATCTGTAAAACTAACTCCTTAAAGAGCTGCATTTATCTATTCTTTAAGCACACACACACTCAAACACTCACAGAGGGGGTTAAAAAAACAGAGAGAGATGGACTGTCCAATTATGTCAAAGTGATCAGTGTGAGAGATTTTCAGTGGAAAACACTCCTCACTTTCTTTCTTGATGAACTCAGCAGGGTGAAGGAGAAAAGTAAACTCCACCACACACAGAGACAGAAACACACACACACACACACACACACACACACACACTCACACACACTCACAAACACACACACACACACACACACACACACACATTTTGAGGCCCATAGGGTGGCGAAGTGAGAGGGTCTAATTGAGGGGGGATAATGAGTGAGTTTGGGCCTCCCCGCTGGCCCAACCGTGGACGCTCCCTCACCTCTCCTCACGTCTCCGTTCACACACACACACAGACAAGGAGCCCGACATGCAAAGGAGCCTCTTTAATGCAGCTGCTATCGATTAAGCGTCATTAAAAGACCTGAAATTAATATTGATTGAAAAAACATCCACATGATGAATTTGTCATGTGCTCGGTATATATCTGGAAAAACATGGAAGAAGCCGCCACGAGCTCTTCTTTGCTCTTCTTTATGTGGTGACATTTAGAGGGAAGAGAGGCTACACTTTGAGAAGTAAAGAGAGGGGGGGAAAAAAAAAACACAAGTTAAGAGGGAAAGTTAAGTAAAACGCTGATATCGGCAGAAGGGGCTTGGGTTGTGAGCATTGTTCGCGTATACGCTTTCTTGCAAATACAGAAAAGAGGAATACTAGAGGGGAATAGGAGCTAATTAAAACTAAGATCAAAGCCTCCCCTCTAAGTGTTTTTCCTCGACACATCCGGGGAAAACTCAAAACACTGCTTTTATTTTTCTGCCACCTCAGATATTTCATTTTTTGGGTGGAAAAAAAGACAAATACAGTGAACTTTCTTTGAGTACATATTGTTAACTAATTATCCCATTCAGTCTGCTAACATGACCTGCTAACAAAAGCACAGGGCGTATAGGTGTTCGCCTCTTTAATCAGCACTGGTTTATGACCTTCCTTTCACACACACACTCACACACTCACACAATCATAGACACACACAGAAGCGTTTTACAACCAAGATCGCCCTCCATCCTGATTTAATTTCTCTTCATAAACGATCTTGTCTTAATCCAGCACCAGGCAATTAAGAATGTCGTCTTCGCCTCCATTAACATTTCAATTAATTTTTCACCGCGATGAGTGTGTGTGTGTGTGTGTGAGTGTGTGTGAGTGTGTGTGAGTGTGTGTGTGTGTGTGTGAGTGTGTGTGAGTGTGTGTGAGTGTGTGTGTGTGTGTGTGTGTGTGTGTGTGTGTGTGAGTGTGTGTGAGTGTGTGTGTGTGAGTGTGTGTGTGTGTGAGTGTGTGTGAGTGTGTGTGAGTGTGTGTGAGTGTGTGTGTGTGTGTGTGAGTGTGTGTGAGTGTGTGTGAGTGTGTGTGTGTGTGTGTGAGTGTGTGTGAGTGTGTGTGAGTGTGTGTGAGTGTGTGTGTGTGTGTGTGAGTGTGTGTGAGTGTGTGTGTGTGTGTGTGTGTGTGTGTGTGTGTGAGTGTGTGTGAGTGTGTGTGTGTGAGTGTGTGTGTGTGTGAGTGTGTGTGAGTGTGTGTGAGTGTGTGTGAGTGTGTGTGAGTGTGTGTGTGTGTGTGTGTGTTCTGATAGATCCCCTGTAGCTCGGCAAGGATTACACCCCTAATCTACACTGTCACTCTGAATGAGCCCATAGACACACACTGCACTGAGGGGTGTGGGAGCTGTCAGGTCCCGTTATTGCAGACGGTGTAGCTTCACGCACACGTTCACGTTCACATTCACACACCTGGACACACACACACACACACTTCTCATCCACAATAGATTCTAATTTAGTTCACATTCTGTACGTATGGCTCAAGCCCGGCTCACTCTGCAGGATCATCGGGCCGATTTGAGCTCCGATTCTTCCTACCCGACAATCTCAGGGTCTCTCCCGACTCGAGGCTGCTCGGACCCGATTCTCTGTTCAGATTATCTTGTAGTGTGAGCGGTACAAAGATCCAATCTTAACGTCCCCGATCTGCCCGGCGATCGTCGGGGACGCCCCGATTTATTTCAAACACGTTTGATATTTAGAATTTAAAATCTTGACGATTACGTCATGAAAGGGTCCGGCAGAAGTCGTGTGTGACTACAATATAATCACGAGAGACAAGGGAGGACTGTAGTCATGGCGACCAGCGGCAGGACGCAACCCAGCGTTTTTTGGTTTTTTTACTTTTCAGTACAGATCATCAGTGCAGCACTTTTCTGAAACTTGTCTCCATATATCTACGATTGTATCAACTTTTCTATATCCTACAACAACTTCCACTTCCTTCTCTTTCACCAACCATCGTCCTTTGTTTTTTTGTAAATAAAACTTTATTAACAATTGTCAACGCTCCGTCCTGATTTCACTCGTTCAGTGTGAGCTCTCCGGCCGTGTCCGACAATCGGGTCGTACAGTGTGAGCACGTCAATCTCAAGGTCTGGTCGGGCGTCGTGAACGATTCAGTCGTACAGTGTGAGCTGACATGACACCCCGACTTTTATACAATCGGGGGTAAACCGCACCGTGTGAGCCAGGCTTTAAAGGAAATCATGGCACCTGAAAACGAGCGTATTATATTGGAGTTGGAGACGATAAATATGGAGCAGCAGTTGATCATACTGGCTTGTAGCGTTCTTCCTTCTAGAACAAAACTTTTGCGCAGGTCCGCCATTTTTATTCTCGCTACAGAGGAGTGATGTCTACGGGAAAAACTCAAGGGGGAGGGGTCATTTCATTTAAAGAGACACACACACCAAAATGGAGCGTTCTGAGAGAGCTGGTTTATACAGGGTCACAAACCTCCTCTGGTGCTTGATTCATGTTATATTTTGACCAAAGCACAGCACAGATGTTTCATTTAGACCACAGGGGGACTGTTTGAAAAGGTGGAGGAGGGGGATCATATGTCCTCTTTAACAGTGAAAAGAAATTGGGCTATGAAATAGTTATTTACCAATTTGAATGACATGAGTGAAATATTTCACCCTCTGAATCCACGCCATCCTCAAGATATTGCTCGGGCTTATACATTTATGTGGATATAACGTGGAAAAAAAGCTGAATATTTGTCAGATTGACGCGGACTCGACTACGCGTCCCTTTTTTCTCTCTCTCTCTCTCTCTCTCTCTCTCTCTCTCTCTCTCTCTCTATGTGTTGTATTACGACGTTATGTACAAGAGGTAATCACGGTTAGTCCTGTGTAGTGTGCCGGCCAGTGTTGGTATGGCGCTGCAGGGGGCTAATCGTGTTTGAGTATGAATGAATAATGACTTAAAACAAACCAAAGTTTAAAAAAACAAAACAGGTAAGCTTATGATTAGCTTCAAACTGAGTCAAGTTACAAGAGTCCCCAAAATGCAACCCTCTCTAAATGCCATTTTTTAAAATCTCTACACCCTTACTCTGTAAAAAATAGTTCCCTCCCAGCCCAAGTTGAGACTCAACAAAGCTCATCTAAGGCAAAAGTACTCCCCAGGAATATTAAACTGAACTGTTTGCTGAAAAAAAGGCAGTAAGTCCTTTAAAAAAGAATCTAAATGATTTCTGATAAATTATGAGTAGATCAACTAATTCATTGATTCACTGTTAAATCACTACAATAAACCATTATAGCTTATAAATGACAAACTTGGATTAATCTCAATGATCTTCCCGTTAAACTGGAATTGTTTTCTTCTGAAATTAGAAATCACATCTTCATCTCATGCTGCAGCAATAATCTACTGCTTAAACTTCATCCTGAGCTTAATGGATTTAACAATTTAATTATGTTTTAATTATTTTTGAATGCTGCTATTATATTGTTTTCAGAACAGCTTTGTAGTGCAGATTCAAAATCCGTACTCCTGGTCGCTGTCCAGTGTAGTCCGTACAAGAAAACAAGTAAAGCTGCACAGATCCTTGAGTCCCTTTTAGAGAAAGCATTGGATCTCATGTAGGATCCAGTTGGACCTGAGACATCTCTAACACTGTGGGTATGTAGAGGTCACATTCATCCTGTCGTGCTCCCTGACACAATATGAAACAGCATTCCTACACCTGTTATACTCAGGTTTGTAAGTGATTGAGCTGCGCTATAATGTGACACTGTATTGAGTTATAGACGCAGGCAGGTCACACCAACCCTTCCGTCCTCATCAGCATCACATGGCCTTAAAAACAGCACCACTCACCCCAATCAATGACCCTCATTTACATACATTTGCATGCTAACCTGATGGATCTTTACCTTGATCAGAGCTGACCAGTACATGGACGTCTGGCTGTGTATCAAACACTTACAGAGAAGAACAGCAGCAATAGATAACATGTCATATACAGAAACCTTTAGTTTTGTTAAAGAGTACGTTTAAAAGCTTAATATGAGCCTTTACTTTCCTTTAAAGGAATCAAATCGACGTTCCCATCAACCCGGATTCAGTTACAGCAAAGATCGAGAAATAGTTTTTTTTTGTTATAAGCGCAACAGACCAACATTTTTACAAGAAGTCAATACTAGAACTAAATTCAACATCAGATGCCAACTCAGCAAACCAACTCCAAACAGGTGTGTATCAGAATGAGGCGTGTTTCATAGTAAACCAGATGTATAACCGCTTGAACCTCACATGTGGCACAATGCACTATTTCTTTACTTTTACATTTTATATTTTAAAGTCTTTCTATGTGATTGTAGAAATCAAGTATCTCCTCTGAAAATAACTCTGTGAGTCATGACTGTCTACAATGGGTGTAACACCCGAGTCCCACTGTCTGTGATGTTTTCAGAGTTTTCAGAGTCCTATCTTCACTTTGTTTACATCGCCCGGACGGCCGGCTGACTCCTCCCCTCGTGTATAAAAGTTGTTTAATTGAGGGACTAGAGAAAAGAAGAATAACATACTGTACTCACTGACACTGACTCAAGACAATTTTCCACATTATGGACAAATAAAGTTATATTTTATTCTATTCACTATCTATCAAATAAGCAAAGAAAGAAAGAAAGAAAGAAAGAAAGAAAGAGAGAGAGAGCAACACAGGTTTTTACAAAACATACTAAAGGCCCGGAGAAAAGGGAATATTATTTTAGATATTTTGACTGTGATCTATAATGTGCGGATCCCACAACACTTTACACACTTTGTACATTTGAATATGTATTATTCAAATGTATGTATGTATGTATTAAATATGTGTATTTCATGGTGATTTTAAAAGTGATTTTAAAATCCTTCAGGTTCAGGCTGACCTTCATAAACAATAATACAACATAAACAATATCTATGATCTGCACTTGAACATAAAACAGACAGTTTCACAAAGTTGTATAAATGTTTCAAAAGAGCATGAGGAAGAAGTTCAAACCCTGTTTACTTTTTAACCTCCATACACCTGCTAAATCACTCCCTAAAGTGGAGTTTTCCCCTTGCATTGCAGAAACAGAAGTATGTGCAATTTCTGCTCTAACAAAAGTCTGAATTCATATATCCATCCTTCAATCCATTTTCTGCACTTTCTCGTATTCCTAAAAAAAAAAAGTTCTCCTCTTCCCAGTCCACATAGAGTATTTAAACTTTACATTATTATTAACCCGGCAGTTTTCAGTTGAGGTTGTTTTCAACATACATCCAGCAATTTATCAAAACTTCTCTTTCCTGTCGGCTTTTCTCCATATTTTTATATTTTTATATTTTCTTCTTTTTTTTTCTGATCTCAACAGAGTAAAAGAAAGCGAGCAGTGTAAGTCCCTGCCAAGTATCCTCCTCAGGGCAGCTTAAACAACTCGGTCGGCGGTCCATTTATTTATCAGGGGCTAAATTCAATAAAAAAAGGCCCATATATGAAAGAGGGGGATAGCAGTGATGTCTGACCGCAGGATTTCACAGCTAGGATATACAGTGATGCTTTTAGCTTTCTGACACGGCTCTTTTCTTTCACTTGGTGACTTAAAGCTTTCCCAACATCCTCCCACAGTGACAGGTTGAAAGATAACAGGCTGAAAGAGAGGAAAGTAATATAAAGTGTTTTCTTCAATACCTCACCGCTAAATATATAGAGACGCCACAGGAATGAGTCCTAAAACCAGGAAGTAAGTTAGCATTTGAGTGCCATGGGGTCTAACGTCTAAAAGTCAACGGGGATTTTGAATGTGTTTGTGGTTAGACGCCTGAAATAAGGTCTGTGGTTAACACAAGCTGAAGAGATGTTGGTGTTTTGTTAGACCACATAAACTACGTTAGGTAATACCTCCACTTGTGAAGTTTGAAGTTTTTACTCGTCTTTAAAAAGGCGGTTGCTAACAAGCGGCTAAATGTGACTACAGTGGTTGTCGGGGACATTAAACGTCATCACGCCGGACACAGAGGGCGGGAACTCTCTCACTAGTCGGAGATGTCTCCTGTAGGTTTAATCTTTAGGTTAAGGTGAATATTATGTTAGTAAACTATTTATTAAGCTACGTGGATTAGTTTATCGGAGATCGTCTGAAGCATAACGCTAGTGACGTCACAATCATCCGACCGTGGTGTAGCTAGCTTGTAGCATAACGTTAGCTTTTCACTTCTGTCGGCCGCATTAACGCTTCAAACATCATAAAAATGGCGTTCATCTGTGAAGATTATCCTGCTGAACAAAACGCCTACACTTCAGAAACGTGTGTTTGACACAGAGATTATTTTCTGCAATGATCCAAAATCCAATGAAAACATCCCATAGGTGAATACTCGGTAGACCCCATGGTGATGCTACTTCAGGGTTGGCCTACAAAAATACGTCATATGGTTTGTTCTCTATAGTGAGGATGTTTTAAAATATTTAGTTTGGCAGTTTAGATAATGCAATTATTCCTTTTGTGTTTAGGGTTATAGATTATAAATTAAATCTCACTCTTACAGTCTGGTTTGTGTTAGCTAGCTTCCCCCCCCCCCCCTCTATTTCCAGGATGTATGCTACGCTAAGTACCCTGATGAAAAGTTTTTAACAAGAGGCGTTTGAGTGGAATTTGGTTTTCTTGGTTATCTAATAACTGAAACAAAGAGTTATGTGTAACAAAATGTCTGCGTTTCTAAAAATGAATTTTGATATCACAGCTTATTGCAATGTTACTTAGCATGTTAGCCCACTCTAAGCTACAACGCCAATTTCAAGGGAAAATATAAAATCATAACTCATTTACACAAAACATGTTTTATATTTGACAGGATGCTCATTTCTGCTTATAAACTTGTTTTAAGTTCTGCAGAAAGTAACACCAGAACAGTTATGTCAAAATCAAGTTCAGGTCACAAATTCTTGGACATTTAAAGTATTTCTGTCACGGATGTGGAAAAACAAGGAAGGTGGACCCGAGTGCAGAATAAACCAAAACGATTTATTTTAACGAAAAGGCAAAATGCAAAACAAAAACTTACAAGAACAAAATCCAAAAAGGCAAAACAAGCAAACACTAGAAACTCTTACATTGACAGCCGACTACTCTGAACTTATAAACAATGACCTGACAACACGAGGGAAGGAACACAGAGACTAAATAGACATGGGGTAATCAAAGACAGGTGAGACTAACAAGACACAGGTGAGGACAATCAAGGCAGGGAGAAAACACAAGACCAGACACACTGAGGACAATACAAAATAAATCATGAAACACTGAAGACACACAGAACTCAAGAATGTAACAACCACTAGAACATAAAGAACGCCAGGATATGAAGATGGGAACAAGGGAAACACTAAAGCAAGATTCACAGAGGGAAAAATAAACTACAAAATATAACAGGAAACACTAAAGACAGAGAACTCAATTTACCAAGAGTACACACTAGGACAGAGAAACACAGGTACAGGAAACTAAGCTAGGAAACATAAACTGAAAATACAAACTACATAAGACCAAATCATGACAATTTCAAGCTGATTGTTTTTGTGAAACTGGCTCAAATAAGACTTTATTTATAGACAGTTTGGACGTTTATCCCCTCGGCCTCCACCTCCAGGTCAGTAGATGTTAAATGTTCAGACATGTTGTTACTATCCTCTCTGATCCGAACACATGTGCTTGTGTTAATTTAGTAAATTTGGCAAATGTATGAAGTAAGTGTCACAAATTGAGATTACACACACACACACACACACACACACACACACACACACTCACATTCGCAGATGTAAAACTGGAGATGTTTACAGCTAACAATGTGTGAGGCCTCATTGGACACTTGGTGATTAAATGAGCATGCTCAGGTCAACGGCACATTCAGCTGTCACTCAACTGATGGCAGATTAGTTGTCTGAGTGGCAGCCATCAACTGTCGTTTATACACATGCACACACACACACACACACACACACACACACACACACGCTTGCTGGTGACAGCAGGCCTTTCTGTGTTGACAGGTCTGAGCACAGGTCTGCCTGTCCAGTCCTGTCTCTGCATCCATCTGTCTTCAGGTTCTGTATGAACCCGGTCACACACCAAAATCCTGAATCCTGGTTTCCTGTATTTCTTCTATAGGCTATGTACACAGAAACATGATTTCTCCAGACAGACGGACAGATAGATGGATGGATTGATACTCGAGCAGATCTAAGTTCCCTTAAGGGAAGCTGTGTCTGATTAGGCCCACTCATTACTCACACATATACACACATAAACACACGCACACAATCCCACACACACACCTCAGAGCATTTCAACGAGATGTTTACCCCCTGATGTGAATAGATTTAATTATAGATATATTTAAAGAAGATATTTGAATGACTAATTCATTAATCTTTCATCAAGTTTCAAAATTGTGGTATGATTTTTGTGTTTCTTTGTGTGCATATTCAGGTGTTTGTATTGGTGTGGCATCATTTTATCCAAAAACCCCGATCCTTGCTGTCAAAAAGCAATACAATTCACAGTTCTTTAAAGGCTTTATCATTTTCACACTTAAATATATAAATCAAGTATATCCTCTGAAAATAACTCTGTGAGTCATGACTGTCTACAATGGGTGTAACACCCGAGTCCCACTGTCTGTGATGTTTTCAGAGTCCTATCTTCACTTTGTTTACATCGCCCGGACGGCCGGCTGACTCCTCCCCTCGAGTATAAAAGTTGTTTAATTGAGGGACTAGAGAAAAGAAGAATAACATACTGTACTCACTGCTTAACTGTGTTTCTAGATCACGCTCATTTCAGGTAAATTTACATGCAGTGTGAAGATACGAGCATAATAAAGATCGCTAGCATTAGCATGCTAACACAACAATGCAGCGCAAGTTGTTTTGGTTTCATGCTGGTGCTCAAGGGCGACATCTGCTGGATCAAAAAATCACATATAAAGCCTTTAACAAAAGAAGCAAAAAAATTTAAAATCTGAGGAAGTGTCCCTCGTATCAGATCTCATCAAACATGCCAGAAATGAAATCATTCCTCATTTGGAGGAAGATTTCACATCAAAGCATCAATTGATAATCTGCAGCACCAACATGATTGAGAACTTTCACATTATTAATAAAAAATGAATGAATTTTAAGATATTATATAAAACCATTGAATGTATATAAAGATGTGTTACCTGACTTGATTTGGTTGTGATCTGGTTTGTCTGGGTCACATACCGATGTGTTCTGGCTGCTCCTACTTGCTCCTATGTGGACCTGTGTCTTGAGCTGTGCAGCAACATTGTTCTTATATCATCCATACTTTATGGATAAAAGCCTATAGCCTCTTTTCTCAGTAGAAAAGTTTGTCTTGCTCTGTGGTTTCATTCCCATGGTAGTTTGCACAAACCCTCCGGGCGGCGCTTTATCCCCGAGCTAACATGCTGGAAAAGCCTCTGAGTACCCTGATGATCAAAGTCGCCCATTTGTTTGAACACACAGAGACAGAGTCATTAGAAATGCATATTACACGACAGCTATTGCATATTAACACAGTCAGGCAGCCAATTAATCATTAGCTCATCAATATCTCATTTGCATGAAATTATTCTCTTTTAAGAGCCCTGTGTCTGAGGTGACGGGGGTGAGCTCATCGATAATGCTAATGTCCCTGTGGGCCTGGGAGGGGGGGGGGGGGATGAAGAGGGGGAGACCTTGTTCAAGTGTTTGACTCCCACTTAAATACCACATGGAGAGAATTAGCATGTACATCTGCTGCAAGAGTTTTATATCAACGAGTGTCGGAGAGTTTGTGCTCTGAGAAAAAAACATGTATGCAAGACGATACATGCCTAAAACATAAACGCAGAAATCACACACACACACCTGTACATACATTCATACATACAGACACGCACACTTATGCTATGGGCAAGGCCAGAGTGAGGGGAGTGTCTCAAGGTCGCCTAAGGCTCAGGGCTCTTATAGATCGCAGCTATGGTGTGTGTGTGTGTGTGTGTGTGTGTGTGTGTGTGTGTTGAAGGGTTGGTAGATGGAATAGGCAGCACATGGTGGTGATTCTGTCACCCCCTACCTAAAGGGGGAAGGTGAGATGTGCCATGCTTGTTATCCATCAGGACATTGACTCCTCTGAGTGAATATTGGAAAAAGAAAAAGGAAGGCGGAGGAAATGTAACAAGAAAAGTTAGCGGGATGATTTGTTGGCTAAGTTGTGTGATGATAACACTTGTTCAATGTCTTCATAATAAAATCAGCCATCCCAGTTTTTTGTTTCATAATTCAAACTTCATCTTTCTTTTTTTTGTAGTAAGTATTAAATTAACGTGTGTATCTCTTTAAAACACCAGTGTGCTGGGTGGGAAGAGAGGGAGGGAAGAGAGGGAGGTTGTGGTTTGGATATATTGGAGGAATTATTTTCTCTGCACCCCCCCATTTGCCATTATTCTTTACTTATTTGTAAACTTTGTGTGTTGTGGTAATCTCCATAAATTGAGATGATTAAACCTGTCCTTAAGTTTAAGGTCTCCCATGTTTTTAAGAAATCGGTTAAGATTTAAAAAATCCTCTAGTGTGTAACAAGCCTAAGGACACAATATGTTGAGGCTTTTTTTGTCAAACTAGTTTGTAGTCTTTCACTTTCAAATTCTTACATGACCATTAAATATCTAGGCGCGTATAGGAGCATCTTGTGGGATTATTTTAATTAGATTTGCATTATTTTTTTGTTTATAACACCTGTGATTGTTTTTCAAAAGTTATTTTTCCTTTTCCGTGTGACTCTCTTTTCTCTTGTCCGCTTTCAACAGGCTCCAATTTATTCTCCTTGTTTGTCGTCTCTCTCCCCTCTGGCTCACGGGGTGAAACAGGAAGTCTCAGCCGATTACCAAACATGAAAAGGTTCGCCCAAGTTCAAGACATTTCATTGATTGCAGACCAACCCTTCCCCCCCCCCCCCTCCCCCTTCTGCTCACTCTCCTCACTTCCTCATTGTCAATCCTCTTGCCATCCACCACCCTCACCCCTCTGTCTCCCCCCCTTCCCCTCTTTACAAGTACCAAAACCATGCCCATGACACCCATGCTAAGTGCGGTCAGCATAACAAAATGCTGCAAATTGCTGTAGTTGTGCAGGCACGAGTGTGTGTGTACGTCTGTGTGTGAACACGTCCCTGTGTCAGTCTATTGGAGTGTTTGTGTTTGAGGATACACTCGAGGCCTAATTAGAAGCATTATAGCTGCAAAGGGAGTGGTATAATGGCACATAATGAAAAATGACAAATTTCCTCTCCAATAAAAGTGAAATTGATTAATGAAAAGCACTTTGAGATAGAAGAGGTAAAGCGTTGTTGGATATAAAAAGATGATGTATTAATCCTCTGCTGTTACAGATGGTTCAACCCTCCTGACAACTGCTATTCTGTCGAGACACTGTTAGCATGCATAATTATGCTAATTAAGACCTAATTAACTGCTAATTCTTTGGAGAGTCTCTTTTCTTTGGTTGTAATTTAACTCGACTCAGCATTTAACACTTCTTAAAGAATTTCACCCCCCCCCCTCCCCCCCATGTGATTCATTTGTAAGTCCTCCTTCTTCATTTGTTGTAGTGTGTAGACACACGAGGGTCTCCGCGTTGGTCAAACAATGATGTAAAAAAAAGGCCGAGGTTGAGAGAGAAACGAGCCCGGAGCGAGAAAGAAAAAAAGAGAAAGGATAATAAAAGTGCACGGGCGTGGACGCAGAGAGTGGAGATTAAATTATGAGAGGCTGTTGTAGAAACTGTTATAATATTACATATAGGTTGTGGAATTTTGACAAATCTTAACTAGTGAGAAGTCGGATCGATTCTGTAAAACGGGAACCGTAAGAGGTCACTAATGAATGACGGTTTTTCACTCTACATTTTTTATTTGTACATTTTATTTCACTCAAACAAACAATAAAGTTCAGAAAAACAAACATAAAATCTCAAATTTTGAATGAAAAGGAGCAGAAAGAAGACTAATCTTATAATATCTGCCCCTCTTTCACAAAGCATTAATTAAAACAAAACACTTAAAGGCTTTATATGTGATTTTTCTGATCCAGCAGATGTCGCCCTTGAGCTCCAGCATGAAACCAAAACAACTCGTGCTGCATTGTTGTGTTAGCATGCTAATGCTAGCGATCTTTATTATGCTCGTATCTTCACACTGCATGTAAATTGACCTGAAATGAGCGTGATCTAGAAACACAGTTAAGCAGTGAGTACAGTATGTTATTCTTCTTTTCTCTAGTCCCTCAATTAAACAACTTTTATACACGAGGGGAGGAGTCAGCCGGCCGTCCGGGCGATGTAAACAAAGTGAAGATAGGACTCTGAAAACTCTGAAAACATCACAGACAGTGGGACTCGGGTGTTACACCCATTGTAGACAGTCATGACTCACAGAGTTATTTTCAGAGGAGATACTTGATTTATATTATATTTAAGTGTGAAAAATCACATAGAAAGATTTCAATTTCAAAACAATTCAAATTAAAATAAATTGGCTGCAGGCAAACACAGCCACTGGCAGCCCCATCGTAGGTCCTCCTTTAACAATTTATTTTACACCGTAAAAAGCATATCACAACACATTTTTTGTCACAGCGTCACGAAACAGAACAAAACATCTCATTGACATATTTCCACAACAAACTTCATTAAACATTAACGAACACAATCTGCACTGTCTGCGTGTTTACACCCGGTTTATATGAGAATTAGTTTCCCAGTATTGGCTGACAGGACAAGTAGTTATGTTGAGTGACGGACAGATCACAAGTTGTTACAGCGTGTTGCGTCAGTCAGAGAAGAAGGACAAATTGTGTGACAGTGATCCAGTACAGTGTATAACATTGACCCCGCGTACACACGAGCAGTGACTCACAGCGTTATTAAAAACAAAGCCATTACAAAGTTAACATGACATCTGTCACCCCCCCCGCCATCATCACAGGTCAGGACTCTTGACCTCTCCCTGTCATGCTGCATGTCGGGATCAGTCGTAGCGCTGATTGGCTGCAGGAGCAGAAACAGTTTCATAATGTTGTCCACTGTATCAGACGGGGGGGGGGGGGGGGGGGGGGGCAGGGGGGTTCTAAGTGGCTTTAAATTAGGTAGTGTGCTTTTCTTCAAGACGGGGCCTAAAGTCTGACATGAATGTTTAAAGAAAGCCTCCTATTGTTGACAGCAAAAATAATGTACAGCTTGTTTTCTATTGAATCTTTACATTTAATTGAACTGAAAACCAAATGTTCTTAATTTATTAAAATGTATACTGAATAGGGGATGTATGGAAACACTATTTTGGCTGCAAAAACTGAAATTAAATCATGGTTATGTCCTTGGTGATGTGTGTGTCACTTTCTTGTTTTGTTTTGGGTGTGTGGGTTTTTTTTTTATGTGGGTTGCCTGTTTTTTGTTGTTTTATTTTTCTCTATCACAAAGAAAATGGGCAAACTAAGATATTATTATAACCATTTTGTTTTCTTCTTCTGTATTCTATTATTGTTTTGTATAACATTATAAAAAAAAAAATAATAATGATGTAAGAAATGAACTATGTTTGGATAAATGAACTATGTTTGGATTGCCCAATAAACACAAAGTTGAAAACCAAATGTTACATGAACCTCAAACAAAAAAAAAAAGGTTTAAGAGAAGACACAGATGCAATGTTAAATCAGCGATGGGGCCTGTAGCGTCGGAGCAGGAGTATGTGCAGATAATGAAGTGTGGCACTAAGTAAGTGCAGAGTCTCTGCCAAAGCTTAATTAGGGATTCATCCACTGGTATATATCACTGTTAGTGTGTGTCAACAGGGGGCCGTGCATCAGGCACTGGCAGAAAGGGGTTTATAGCTCAAACTGTGTGTGTGTGTGTGTGTGTGTGTGTGTGTGTGTGTGTGTGTGTGTGTGTGTGTGTGTGTGTGTGTGTGTGTGTGTGTGTGTGTGTGTGTGTCATATCAAAGCCTGTGAAATTAAATTCCAATAATTAATGGGAGTTGTGAAGATTAGCACCTGTTCCAGTCTGGTGTTAATGTAGGTCTAGCAGGAAATGCATGTTGCCGGGCCACTGTTTGACTTTTAGATAAACTCAGGGTCTCATTGTTTACTGTGTGGTCCTGTATTGTCTCATGTGGAGCTTTAATGTGGTTAACTTTAAGAAGAATTTAAAAAAGACCTTAAAGTCTTTATATGTGATTTTTCACACTTAAATATAATATAAATCAAGTATATCCTCTGAAAATAACTCTGTGAGTCATGACTGTCTACAATGGGTGTAACACCCGAGTCCCACTGTCTGTGATGTTTTCAGAGTTTTCAGAGTCCTATCTTCACTTTGTTTACATTGCCAGGACGGCCGGCTGACTCCTCCCCCCCTAGAGAAAAGAAGAATAACATACTGTACTCACTGCTTAACTGTGTTTCTAGATCACGCTCATTTCAGGTAAATTTACATGCAGTGTGAAGATACGAGCAGAATAAAGATCGCTAGCATTAGCATGCTAACACAACAATGCAGCGCAAGTTGTTTTGGTTTCATGCTGGAGCTCAAGGGCGACATCTGCTGGATGAAAAGTCTTCAGGATACATGTATCTATAAAAGACTAGAATAATGGAATGTAAAAATGTAACATTTCAGTCACACAGTTGATCACAGTCTTTTCTGTTCAAACAATCACAAATTACAATTTCTTGATAATCATGCTCATTCAGGTGACACAGATAATAAGCAACGAAATCCAGTGATCGAGTCAATGAGCAAAACTTTTATTCATTAAATAAGCCCCTCAAACACACACATTACAGCTGATTAGTCTCACATCAGTGCTATGGTACCATTGAAATCATTGCTTTCAGTTTGAAAATGATCAGTCATGTCAATCATCTCTTTTTAACCCTCATGCATCACTATGAACATTTTTGTCCATTTGGTCAGATTTTACCTTTTCATCTGTCTGTTAGTGCATATGGCACCATTTTTTGTAAGAAAGACTCTCTTGACATATTTTGGAATGCACATTTAAATTTTTTTAATAGATCAATAGAACACTGAAACATTTTTACTACCCTCTTAAGTCACTAAGGACAAAAATGTCCACTTTTTTGGCATGGACATTTTGGTCCTTAGTGACTTAAGAGGGTAGTAAATTAAACTGATGCCTGAGAAATATAATTTGAACCGAACTAATGTCGGGTTCATGTTAGAAAAAAATGCATTATTCATTTTTTTTTTTTACATTTTTACTCTTTAGAAAATAAAAAACTCAAATAATTACTGTGCAGGCATGCTTTGTTGAAAGAAGAATTTATATTAAAATTACTTTAAAGATAATCTTTTAAAATAAATCTTGGTAAAATGATTTATTAAATAATGTAGGGAAGCCATACAAACACACACACTGTACAGATGTTACAGGACACACGACTCCTTGTAGGGTCATTCATTAATGTGTGTGTGTGTGTGTGTGTGTGTGTGTGTGTGTGTGTGTGTGTGTGTGTGTGTGTGTGTGTGTGTGTGTGTGTACAGTAGAAGGGGAGGGCCCCCCCGGGGTTTGATTATGAGCCAGTGACCAGAGTACTCTGAATATTTTGGTAGAGGAGGAAGCACAGAGGCTCCTGTCCGGTGACACAGTAACACAGCCCCTGGGACTCGAGCTTACACTGACTCTGTGATGGTTGCTGCTGAGGCTGAAGCAGCACACACACACACACACACACACACACACACACACACACACACACACACACACACACACACACACACACACACACACACACACACACACACTGGATAATGGTCTCACTGCAGACAGCACAGAGCTCAGACACTGTCGACTTGTGAGGGACTGACAACTGAGGGTTCTGGGAACTCTGAACTTATATTTCAACTGTGACCAAAAGACAATATTTAGATCACAAGTCTGTGTGTGTGTTTGTGTGTGTGTGTGTGTGTGTGTGTGTGTGTGTGTGTGTGTGTGTGTGTGTGTGTGTGTGTGTGTTACTACTGCATGGGCTCTCCATTACCTTCTGTGAGACCGTGTGTTTTCTGCCTGTCTTGGCAGATGGGTGTCAAATATGTCTGGTTCTGTTTGAGGTTTTCTACATGCATACACACACACACACACACACACACACACACACACACACACACACACACACACACACACACAGGTAACAAAACAGGTTAAAAGGTAAGCAAGCAGCTAAAGATTGCACAGAGAATACCCGTGCAGCTTCGTCTCTGCATTAGCATTAGCATGTTTCTCGGCTGGGTCTCTAATCTGGCTAATTGAATGCTCCAATAATTCTGAAGAGATTAAACTCCGACAAGGCGTCACACCGGGGTCAGAGGCACGGCATGGCCAATGATCTATTTGTAAAAACACATCGAGCACTCCTCTAATTTCCCTTGAATGAAATTGATCATTTTGTAAATGCACCCTCCAGATGGCTGATGAGATTTATTCCCCTTTGTGTTTGGAGAGGTTGAGCTAATATTATGTAAAGGAAGTGGGGATAACTCTGGATTAACTGAAGATCCAAGTGAAGAAAGCTGGTTTTAAAGCTTTATCAGCCACGAGCTGCTGATTCCACGTTAAGCTAACATGGTTTTAGTTAAGCCTGTTCGTGGCTCTTAAACTTGCAGACATCCTGATTTAGATGTATCTCATTTGTGTTTGCCTTTTAATCAAAATGATAGTTTTAACCCGCCTTTCCTTCAATCGTAATAATAATAAATGCAGTCTGATTTTTACCTCAGAGACCCTTCATTAGTGTGGAGAAAATCTTATTTCAACTACTGTATGTATGTAACATTAATGCAGCCCTAAGTGTACGTGCATACATTTTATTTTTACTCCAATTTTCCCGTCATAATTTCAGTAGTTTTCTCTATATCGCAACTTTGTTTTGTTGTTATCTCATTTTTATTACAAAGCTGTTTTTTTTTTTTACATTTTAACAGATATATTACCTCATAATCTTAAGATAACGAAACCTATTTTCTCATGATAACAGATTAATGGAAACAAAACAATTGGCTGGACACTATGATAGGACACACAACAACATGCCATGCTGCCATTGCCCACACGTCTGAGGTAAGTTAAGCCTATATTTCTGTATCTGTTTTGTGTGTTTGCACATCTTTGGATGTGAGATAAATAAGGTATAAGAATCAGAAATGATTTGTTATCACAGACAAAGTGTTACTAAATCTAACCAGGACGATGTTGAGTATTAAAAACATTGATATTCCAGAGTTAACAAAGAGTTTTTACAAAGAGTTTTTACTGTCTTCCTCCATCGTGCCCCGATCTGCAGAGTCCCTCTGCACCTTTAAGAAAAAGCTAAAGACCCAGCTCTTTCATGAATACCTACTAACTTAATGATGATGGTCTCCATATTATTGATGATGATGATGGTAATGACGATGGTTTTTGTTTGATAACGACGACTTATAAGATGGTTTCTATACTGATTAGAGCTCTCAAGAACTGCCCTCAATGTTGTGCTTTGCCTCTGGTCACTTCCTGTCAGCACCTGTGTGTCCAATCAGACTCAAAGCTGATCGTTTGCTCTTACTGACATTGTTCCCTTTTTTCTAGATCCTTGCTTGTGTTGTTCTTACTCTCTGATGTACGTCGCTTTGGATAAAAGCGTCCGCTAAGTGAATTGTAGAATTGTAGAAGGGCCTGAGGTTTCTGTTTTATTGATGACCGGGGTGTTTCATCTTCCTCACCACCTCACACTCACACTCCCTTCATTTACTGCACATGAAATCAAACACTTTGGTCCGTGCATTCCTTCAAGTGCCCGATGATTTTAATTTGAGTTGTTTCTAACCCTAACCTGCGCACACACATGACGCACAGTGTGTGTGGAAAACTGATCCACTGAGACAGAGATGGAGGGAAAAGAGCAGGAGAGATGACATTTTGAACCACAAAAAAATGTAGAGATTGACCTGTCACTTCTTCACATGCTTTTTCTATATGCCTCTATAGAGTAGCTCTGAACTGCTGAAATGCATTTTCTCTTCTGACATTCAACAACAGGAGGAGGAGGAGGGTCCACATTATTCCAAAGTCATTCCAAGTTTACCAAAGCAGGTTGTTTTCTCCCCTAAAAAGTCACAGTCTATGTTACTCAACGTGATCCGCACTCAGCATTTCGGAGAGTTTTTTTTCTGTCAACCTTTGCAAAATAAACAGCTCTCTGTAAATGCCCCCTTCTGTCGCCCACCCCTCCCCTCCCCTCCCCTCTGTCTTTCTCTTCTCTCTCTTGCTGTCACAGTTGCTCATTCGCAGGTTGATGGGGAGGCATCAGAAGGGATGAGCGGGAAGGCATTTGAGACAAGTGTGTGTGAGAGAGAGGGGACGTCTCTCTCTCTCTCTTTGCGCCTGTCTCTGGTCATCTCCACACGACGAGAGACAACAGATGATGTAGAAGAAAAGGGGTAACCCGGGCAATCAGCCAGGGGGCAGGGTGCGGGCGATGTGGGGAGGTTACCGTATACACAGCGAGAGAACACAGGGGGGGTCATCGGGCCTGATGTGAGTGGGCTTTCCTGCCCATGTCCCCATCATTTAAACTGTGTTCCCCCCCCCCTCCTTTTTTCCCTCCACTTCCTCTCCATCACTCTCTCTCTGCATGCACAGCCTCGTCGACCAGATCTGCACTGACAGGCCCGAGCTTGCATGCGTGCACTCTGACCGACTGCTCTTTCTTTTTGTGACTTTGTGTTTGTGTTTGTGTGGTGGTGGGGGGTGGGGGGGTGGTGGGGGTGGGGGTGAGTCTGTTTTCTCCATGGCATCTGAAGGGGTCTGATTTTTTGTGGCAGGGGCTGTCAGATCTCTGTTCCCTACACGCCAGATCAATGCCAGCGCCGAGCAAAGTGGCAGCGCCTGATGAGAGCCACCCCCCCCCCCCACCCCCCCCCCCCCCCCCCCTTCTTCGACGGGTGCCCACCACCACGACAGGGAATATGTTCTTCCCAAATAGCAAGCTGGTACTGACTGAGTGATGCACATGCAGAGTGGCAGTGCAGAGGGAGACAGGTTCCTTTACCACACAGGGAAAAGCTTTTTGTTCAAACCAGGCCTCGAGGTCAATGTGTGGCCAAGTCAAGAACACAGTTTATACACTTGTGGATTATTTATCTTTGATGTCTATAAATCTCTTTCTATTTAATTAGATATTAAGGTGAGATATTCCTAAAACAGAACATGAAGGGACATTTCTATAAAAACAAGTACAAACAATATATGATTGATTGATTGATTGATTGATTGATTTAATTTATATTCGTGTCATGTACACAAAGTGCCCGACCCTCATGGGCTTATAAGACACCAAAGAATTCAGTTGCAGTGGTTCACATTTATAAATCATAACATTACAAAGTTGCCGGCTCCTGTCACAGTTCAGTCTTAAACAACGTGTTCGCTCTTTTTTTCGCAGGCTTTACAAACAAAAATCTGCTATAACAAAAGTTCCTTTTTTAAAACACAACTCAAGTTTTTCATCGTCTAGCCAAAAGAAATCAGGATAAATTGAAGACATTCTTTTAAAAAGAACATCCCACATGTCAGCGTACATCGAGCAGTAAAACAAAAAGTGAATCTCGTTTTCAGTTTCTCCTAACTCACACAACAAACAAACTGGGTCTTCCTCTGGCATGGCATCAAACCTGCCGGTCTCTAAAGCTAAAGGCAATGTTCCTGAACGTAGCTGAGCGCAGAGGGATCTTTGTCTTTAGGTTAAATTAAACTTAACACAGGCTTCTACACTGTAGCAATCCTTTATGACATATACATATATAAAAGAAATCATGTTTTACTTTGCGGTTTATAATTTCATAATTACCAAACCATTATTACGAAGATCATTTTAAGTTTTTCTTTCTTAGTCATGTTTTTGCTACATTTTTGGTGAGTTTTGATTTTTGATCTTTAAGTGTTTGAACATTTATATGTTGCTTCCCAATATGCTCGACGTAATTAACTGACACTGTTGCATTGAAAATATACTTTAGAAAAAAACAGCTGTTATTCATTTTCAGAAATAAAATGTTTTTTGCAAACAGTGATGAAATGGAGCAATGCATGCAAAACGTCTGCTGAGTGATGAATTTGAACTCTGACTTCTCGTGAAGAGAGTTAAAAACTCTCCGAAAAAAAAACATCAAAAATATGCACATCAAACAGCAGATTCAGATTTTTTATTGTCCCACAAGGGGAAATTTGCATTGCAACAGGAGCACACAGAAGACAAGAAACACAAGGACAACATCACCATAAAAACATGGACCAAAACAAATTTAAAAAATCAGACAACACAGCAAAATATAAAACCAAATAAAAACAGCGCAATAAAATCAGTCAAGAGCCCGTACCAGAATGGAAATTCAAGTTATTAAAGTGCAAAGTGGAGGTGTGCAAACGTGCAATTCAAGTGCAAAAAGAGCAACAAATAGCTAATTGTTGAATGATTTCATCTCTAATTGAATTTCTGTTAAAAACGGGAAAAGAAGCATTTGCATGAATTTCACCAAACAAAAAGCCAGATTTAGAAGGATGGGTTAAAGGGACAACAACCCGCATTAGGCATTTAACGCACGCCATCAAAGCCACAGCACTGAGTATTAGATGCTGCCCACTGTTACATTCTTCATTCACTTTAGCTCCCCAAACACGACAGTCCCCATAGGCGAGTAATGAATAATCATTAGCAAAAGGTCCACAAATTATTGATGTAAAATAAGCAATGATTCTTTTTTTTTGTTTCGCAATTTATTGCTATTAACAAGTAACTTGCAATCCAATAAATGTCAGCATGGCTTTCAGTTAATTAAAGGCAAAGATATTATACAGTAATGCAGGGTGGCATTTATATCTCGATTTCCACAGACTGCAATTTACAGCCGAGCCTTTATTTGAAGGGACCCACAAATAATGGCTATTAAGCCGTCAGGGGATGGACAGGGGATCACATTAATGAAATTAGATAAGGTGGAATGGTGATCTACACAGTCTGCACTCTGGAGACACATTTAGACACACACAGGCATGCAGACATGCACGTCGCACACACACACTTCACATTAGTGTGAAGCATGCTGCAGCATTATCTCCCTGACCTGCTCGGGCTCGTGTGTTTTCATTTTCATCACCTCTCCTGCACTTTGTCCAGAGCACCACCCGGAGCCTGGTGAGGTGTTCAACACGAGAGCCTGTCAGCTCATCAGGGGAAAGTTTCCCTGATTGTCCTCTGAGCTCTGTAGACAGCCAGTCAGTCCATCAACACACACACACACACACACACACACACACACACACACACACACACACACACACACACACACACACACACACTCGTGTCCCACATCTTCCACTAACAGGGAGGTGTCACTCGGGGAGGCAGCTGCAGTCGCTGGTGTGACTGCTCTCCTCAAATCAGAGACCCTCGTCCCTGTCAACAGCAACCTGGCCCTGAGGCTACCACTGTCACACAGCGCACACCCCTCTTACACACACACACACACACACACACACACACACACACACACACGAGCGAATAAGGGGTAGGGAAGAAGAGGAGATGGAGAAGGAGGTGTTCTATCTGGTGGGTTGATTTGTGTTTTA
Organism: Labrus mixtus; assembly: GCF_963584025.1. Taxonomy (NCBI): domain Eukaryota; kingdom Metazoa; phylum Chordata; class Actinopteri; order Labriformes; family Labridae; genus Labrus; species Labrus mixtus. The sequence continues at coordinate 1,806,222 of NC_083615.1, read as the reverse complement.
CCAGAGGAGCAGAAGTTGGAGAATGGGAGAGGTAGAAAAAAAGAGGGAAAAGGAAAGAAGGAAGGATAAAAGGGAGGGCTGAGGATTTTGTTTCTAGTCAGAACTGCTGTTCTGATTTCCTTCCTGACAGAGAGGCCCAATTATTAGCTGTGGCAGTTTAGGGAAATTGGGCATACAGTAAGAGTGACGGGGCGGATCGGGGAACTGATAATTGTTCCATGGACGTCATCCAGGTCAGGTAGAAATCTAGCAGCAGGATTCACAAAAAGACTTGAACCTTTTCTTTGTTCTCCTCCTCTCTCTCTTTGTGTGTGTGTGTGTGTGTGTGTGTGTGTGTGTGTGTGTGTGTGTGTGTGTGTGTGTGTGTGTGTGTGAATGACTCTGCCTGTATTTGTGCTGGCAGCATACATAAGAAGGCCCTCTGTGCAATCGGACAAGGTGCCGATATCTCAGTCATGTGACAGTGACTTCCTGTCTGTGTGTCAGACGGCCACTGAAGGCTCGTCAATACAAGCTCGTGCTCACATCCGTCCTCATCTCCACAAACACAAACTCACATCATGGTCAGAGGAGGAACATGAAATGCTCCCTTCTCTCCCTGCATTTCATGTGCAGGAAGACATTTCAACTTTTCATCATGTCAAATGCTATTTTTTACTTCCCAAACTTTGTTTTCTTAGATGTTTTTCTGTGCGAATTTGAGGCGTAAAGGTCAAAGGTTGAATTGTGTTTTAGTCTAGTTTCAGTCAGTGTGATTGTTTACCTTCTTCTTCTTAAAGTAAATCAAAATGAATGTTTTATGGAGGTTTAACAGGACACAGCAGCCACACAGTCTCCATCCATCCCCATATACAATTCCTTCAGTTGGCTCCGCAGCCGGCCCAGCACAGAGAGAGCCATGGATGCTGTTTTTAAAAGGCCAACACTGCCCCCCTGTGGCTAGATTTGCTATTACAGTAATATGAGAAATCCTTTCTGGGTTTACTCATAAATTCCATGTGTTTTCCTGTTTCCTGAAAGTAGGACCGTGTGTCAAAACTCCAATCACAAAAACCAAGAACATACATATTGAAACTATAACAGCTCTTCATGATGTGCTACAATTCTACAATTCACTTAGACGCTTTTATCCAAAGCGACGTACATCAGAGAGTAAGAACAACACAAGCAAGGATCTAGAAAAAAGGGAACAATGTGAGTAAGAGCAAACGATCAGCTTTGAGTCTGATTGGACACACAGGTGCTGACAGGAAGTGACCAGAGGCAAAGCACAACATTGAGGGCAGTTCTTGAGAGCTCTAATCAGTATAGAAACCATCTTATAAGTCGTCGTTATCAAACAAAAACCATCGTCATTACCATCATCATCATCAATAATATGGAGACCATCATCATTAAGTTAGTAGGTATTCATGAAAGAGCTGGGTCTTTAGCTTTTTCTTAAAGGTGCAGAGGGACTCTGCAGATCACATGGAGTTTGGAAGTTCATTCCACCACCGGGGGGCGACAGAGGAGAAGAGTCTAGTCAGAGACTTAGGACCCTGTTGTGAAGGTTGGATCAGACGCCTTTCATTGGCAGAGCGTAGTGGGGGGAGGGAGTGTAGACCTGGATGAGTTAAAGTAAGGAGGAGACGTTTTTGTGTCTGTTTTGTAAGCGAGCAGCAGAGTTTTACATTTGATGCGAGCAGTAACTGGGAGTCAGTGTAAGGAGATGAATGTTCTCTTTTAGGAAGGTTGAAGACCAGTCGTGCTGCTGCATTTTGGATCATCTGCAGGGGTTTGATGCTGCTTCCAAACCAAACACACAATCACAAAATATATTATCTATCCACAGCAAATTGCTCACAGCTGTTCTAAAACATTAACATTTCTACTTTCTAATGATGGATGCTCAGCTTAAAAAATATATTACTGCATTTCTTTGGCACTTCATGTATCTCTTCCTCTAACCCTTTCTCTATATACAGTATATTGTTGTGATGACACACCACAAAGCAAAGCTGACTCCTGAGCTCAAACTCTGATTTCTGTGATCTGATTGGTTACAGGTGCCTTCACATGTGCATCCTGATTTTAGGTGATTGCTGATTGCATTTATGAATGAACGCATACAGGCTTTCAGTAGAGAAGTATGTCTAGTGTTTTGTATAAAGTGAGGCTGAGAATGTGTTTATATCTGAGCCGACGTTTTGCTCCTTGTGTGTCAAGTTTCAAATAGCTGGGTATCATTTTTTATTTTATCATAGAAATCTTTATTCTGAAATTACTGAATTCATGGTAAAAAAAAAAAAAAAAAAGGACAAATTCTTCTTGTGATCAAATATCAAATTGTCCCAACATGAAAATGATTTCATTTTTTTAAGAATCAAGACGCCTGCAAACAAACATAGAAGTGGATCAGTAATCCAGCAGCCTCAGCCTGCAGCATCAAACACACCTGTTTGGACTGACAGATGCCTGTTGCCTGTGACTACTACCCACTCGCTCTCCGCTTAACATTAGTCATTGATCGCAGACAAGCCCCCCCCCCCCCCCCCCCCCCCCCCCCCCCCCCTCCCCCCCATCGGCAGCTCTAATTCATTTACGAACTTGTCATTCTACATCATTGATTAAGTTGTCCTTCATCCCAGCTTTAATTATATGCAAAGATAAAAGATTTTCTCATTATTGTGTTTAATCTAATGAAAGGCCTTGTGCTACAGCGGGGGGGCCGGTTCAGAGGTCCAAGACTATTGACCTTGGAGGGGCACGGCGAGCAGATGAATGTTTTTAATTAGACAAAGCGAGCGGCTTCAGGAAGCAGAGCCTGAAGATTTCTGTTGGCATGGAGGAGCCTTACCTTAATGCTTCTTACTCTTAACATTCAGCATCTATAGCTGGAGACTTTTCAGCGTTTAAAAACACTGCAAAGACATCTGTGTTGAAAACTCTTTTGATTTAGTAATGAGTCATTCCAAATATCAATACCCTGATCTGTTCTTATACTGCTTTGTTTCAGGATCTTTAGATGGTCACTCCTGTAGAAAAACAATAAATCATTCCTGTAGAATTATTTTGTTATTATAATGAATTATATTTATTGATTTTTACAGCTAAATGTTTTTCTGTGCTAGTTTTATACACATTGGGACCCACATTTGAAAGCTAAAGCTAATTGCTAATGAAGCCCTGAACAACCCGACTGCAAGAACACAATGTAGTGTGTGTTCGTATTAGTATGGATGTGGAAAGTAAATTGATATGAGAAACAAATATTATCTTTACATAGGCTGCACTGAGCTCGTTCTCTATTGTAGATTATGATTTTTGAAATAAGAATCAAAATGTTTTGCGGGTGTGAATGAGAAAGAGACAAAGAAATGAGTGGTTTTCACACGTACATTCACATCACAATATATTCAAAGTCAAAAAACACCTGAAAGTTAACAAGAAAATCTAACAAAGCTTATTTAACTCCCTGTTGAAATCTTAACAGGGTCAAAATTCAGCAAGTTACTCCAATGACAGAAAAATATAAATCTATTTTTCATTATTGGAAACAATACGTTGACAACTTAACTCTCAAATATTGTTCTAACAATGCATAGAAATAACTAATGTTAGGTGACTGGAATTACTTTTTAAAACTAATTGACATTAGATCAATGAGGTGCAACAGTGTTGTAAAAATAAAAAGACATTAAACAACAACAATATTATTATTTGGAAACATTTTTAGATGTTCGGCTCTTATCGAATTTTACAAAAAATTACCAGTATGGATTTCAAAATGATCATCGCCATCTTCTTAGATTCAAGTAACTTTTGGTCATTTTAAAACACGGTTTACTTTCTTCATTCTTACCTAAATAAACATCATTCAATACAATTATTGTTACAATTGATAGTGGAGTTACTGAAGACATGTGACACTAATGTGGGATTTCGGGGACACATCCCTTAAAGTTACAGTGACACTACAGTAAAAGTCTGAGGACGAGCAGATGTAATGGGCAGATCTCACCACTAGAGGGCGGTAATGCTTCACATCAACAACTACAGGAACACTATGATAATGTTCCTGTATTTTCTAGGCACTTATACAGATAAAATATTTACCAGAGCAGCTTGTAAAGTTGTTAAGGAGTGAAGATCTACCCGTCTGTAAGTTATTCTTGACCATTAAAGGCTTTATATGTGATTTTTTTGATCCAGCAGATGTCGCCCTTGAGCACCAGCATGAAACCAAAACAACTCGCGCTGCATTGTTGTGTTAGCATGCTAATGCTAGCGATCTTTATTCTGCTCGTATCTTCACACTGCATGTAAATTTACCTGAAATGAGCGTGATCTAGAAACACAGTTAAGCAGTGAGTACAGTATGTTATTCTTCTTTTCTCTAGTCCCTCAATTAAACAACTTTTATACACGAGGGGAGGAGTCAGCCGGCCGTCCGGGCGATGTAAACAAAGTGAAGATAGGACTCTGAAAACTCTGAAAACATCACAGACAGTGGGACTCGGGTGTTACACCCATTGTAGACAGTCATGACTCACAGAGTTATTTTCAGAGGAGATACTTGATTTATATTATATTTAAGTATGAAAAATCACAAATAAAGACTTTAAGAGAACAAATCTGGTCAATTACAAATCACTCAAGTTTGTTATTAGGGCAGCTTCAATCCACATTACAAAGATTTTTGTAAAAAATTACAATTCATTTCTCTTTTATGGCAAGGTATTTCTTAATTTAGATTTTTTTTTTCTCTTGATTAAAGAGCACCTTTTTTATTTTAGGGTTTCATTAAAAAGACCACCTGCATCGCTCTTTTTTCAAATCAGCATTTTTTAATTGCTGCTTCAACAGTGGCAGCTCCTTACAATCATCGATCTTAGTGTCCTTTATCTGAAATAATCAACCTCATATACGGGACCTCGATTGTATCAGATCACCTGGAGAAAAATAGAGAGTGAAAAATAATAACGCCAGTAAAATGAATTTGTAAAAAAAATTCAGTTGGCTCACAGTCGCGTTACCCTTCATGTTCAAAATATAAAATCAGCCGACAAAAATTTGACACTAAAGCGAACAGCAGCAACAATTATCACAAAGTTGTCAATCCAACACAAAGACAAAAGCCGTGATAAAAAACACTCTGGAGGACAAACATCCTCACTTCATCAGACTCTACATGTGTCTGTTTGATCAGGGCCAATAACAGCTCTGCACCTTTCTCACCTGTAGCTGATGCAGCCTCTGCACAGCTGTCATATTATTGTGTCTGATGTCCACAAAACACATTGGGCTTATGTTGCACCCTTGAAATGAACCGGTCAGAACTCGTCCATCTTCACTTTTAGAAACTTTTATTAAAGAAATGCCCCACAGCCTTACACAAGCTTCGTTTTCAGCCTACACACATCTCACTGAGCCTCTCTTAAAGGGCCAGTGTCTTAATCTTAAAAGGTAGAAAAAACACACAGTATTTACTGTTTACTCTTAGAAATTTAAATTAACTTAAATACTTCTGGAAATTAAATTAGTTTAACTAGACACACTGATATTACAAAATGACAGAAAAAAATATATATATGAAAAAGCATTTTCAGTGTTACACTTCATTTTGGAAAATCAAGTCTGTTCCTTCCCTGAGTTTGAACTTATGGTCACTTAGGACTTGGTTTCTTTGACCCTGACACTCTCATTGTTGTTTACAGAGAAATCTGAAGTGCAGTCAATGTATATTTTTTTAACTGTTTGATAACTCTCTGTCACAGTTTTCTGCATTGAGTCGAGTTTCTCAATCTTAAAATCTCTTGTACTTGATGTGGCTTTTGTTTTTTCTTGCTGTAGCTATTACGAGTAGCCTCCACTCAGTGTGCCACACAAAGACTTGTGGTCACATGTTTACAACCATTCTCCATCTGTGTGCAGCTCGTTCAGCTCTAAACAACTACAGAACCTGTTTGAGCTTTATTGTAACATCAACACACAACCAACGGCCACTAGGTGGCATCATGTACTCAGCATGGTGGTTCTCCTGTTTCAGCTTCATTCATACATGGACTCAGCCAGGCCCGTCTGCTTGATGGTCTCAGCCACCTGTCTGGAGTGCTGTATCTTAGCCGACAGAGCCTCCAGTATGTCGTTCTGGTCCACAGCAGTGGCTGTTCTGTAAATAAATGTCCCCATTGACTCCAGGCCGCGCATTCCCAGATTCACCCCACAACCTGGAAAGACAAAATCTCAGACATCATGCATGTATGGCAAGCCTTTCCTGAAATTAACATATTGAATGAAAACTTGAACATATTGAATGAAACTTTGAATATATAGAATGAAACTTTGAATATATTGAATGGAAACTTTGAATATATAGAATGAAACTTTGAATATATTGAATGAAACTTTGAATATATGGAATGAAAACTTGAATATATTGAATGGAAACTTTGAATATATTGAATGAAACTTTGAATATATGGAATGAAAACTTGAATATATTGAATGAAAACTTGAATATATGGAATGAAACTTTGAATATATGGAATGAAAACTTGAATATATTGAATGAAACTTTGAATATATTGAATGAAACTTTGAACATATGGAATGAAAACTTGAATATATTGAATGAAAACTTGAATATATGGAATGAAACTTTGAATATATGGAATGAAAACTTGAATATATTGAATGAAACTTTGAATATATTGAATGAAACTTTGAATATATGGAATGAAAACTTGAATATATGGAATGAAAACTTGAATATATGGAATGAAACTTTGAATATATTGAATGAAACTTTGAATATATAGAATGAAAACTTGAATATATGGAATGAAACTTTGAATATATTGAATGAAAACTTGAATATATGGAATGAAACTTTGAATATATAGAATGAAAACTTGAATATATGGAATGAAACTTTGAATATATGGAATGAAAACTTGAATATATTGAATGAAAACTTGAATATATGGAATGAAACTTTGAATATATGGAATGAAAACTTGAATATATTGAATGAAAACTTGAATATATGGAATGAAACTTTGAATATATTGAATGAAAACTTGAATATATTGAATGAAAACTTGAATATATTGAATGAAAACTTGAATATATGGAATGAAACTTTGAATATATTGAATGAAAACTTGAATATATTGAATGAAAACTTGAATATATTGAATGAAAACTTGAATATATGGAATGAAACTTTGAATATATAGAATGAAACTTTGAATATATTGAATGAAAACTTGAATATATTGAATGAAACTTTGAATATATGGAATGAAAACTTGAATATATAGAATGAAACTTTGAATATATTGAATGAAAACTTGAATATATTGAATGAAACTTTGAATATATGGAATGAAAACTTGAAAATATGGAATGAAACTTTGAATATATGGAATGAAAACTTGAATATATGGAATGAAAACTTGAATATATGGAATGAAACTTTGAATATATAGAATGAAACTTTGAATATATTGAATGAAAACTTGAATATATTGAATGAAACTTTGAATATATGGAATGAAAACTTGAATATATGGAATGAAACTTTGAATATATGGAATGAAAACTTGAATATATTGAATGAAAACTTGAATATATGGAATGAAAACTTGAATATATTGAATGAAACTTTGAATATATGGAATGAAAACTTGAATATATGGAATGAAAACTTGAATATATGGAATGAAACTTTGAATATATAGAATGAAACTTTGAATATATTGAATGAAAACTTGAATATATTGAATGAAACTTTGAATATATGGAATGAAAACTTGAATATATGGAATGAAACTTTGAATATATAGAATGAAACTTTGAATATATTGAATGAAAACTTGAATATATTGAATGAAAACTTGAATATATTGAATGAAAACTTGAATATATGGAATGAAACTTTGAATATATGGAATGAAAACTTGAATATATTGAATGAAAACTTGAATATATTGAATGAAAACTTGAATATATGGAATGAAAACTTGAATATATGGAATGAAACTTTGAATATATAGAATGAAACTTTGAATATATTGAATGAAAACTTGAATATATTGAATGAAACTTTGAATATATGGAATGAAAACTTGAATATATGGAATGAAACTTTGAATATATAGAATGAAACTTTGAATATATTGAATGAAAACTTGAATATATTGAATGAAAACTTGAATATATTGAATGAAAACTTGAATATATGGAATGAAACTTTGAATATATAGAATGAAACTTTGAATATATTGAATGAAAACTTGAATATATAGAATGAAACTTTGAATATATTGAATGAAAACTTGAATATATAGAATGAACCTTTGAATATATTGAATGAAAACTTGAATATATTGAATGAAAACTTGAATATATTGAATGAAAACTTGAATATATGGAATGAAACTTTGAATATATTGAATGAAAACTTGAATATATGGAATGAAACTTTGAATATATAGAATGAAACTTTGAATATATTGAATGAAACTTTGAATATATGGAATGAAAACTTGAAAATATGGAATGAAACTTTGAATATATAGAATGAAACTTTGAATATATGGAATGAAAACTTGAATATATTGAATGAAGTCTGAATATATTGAATGAAACTTTGAATATATGGAATGAAAACTTGAAAATATGGAATGAAACTTTGAATATATAGAATGAAAACTTGAATATATTGAATGAAAACTTGAATATATGGAATGAAAACTTGAATATATGGAATGAAACTTTGAATATATAGAATGAAACTTTGAATATATTGAATGAAACTTTGAATATATGGAATGAAAACTTGAAAATATGGAATGAAACTTTGAATATATAGAATGAAACTTTGAATATATTGAATGAAGTCTGAATATATGGAACTGAAGCTGATTTCAATTCTCCAAATCCACCAGTTTCATTGTTGTCATCAGTTTCATTCAATATATTAATTTCCTGAACGGCTTGCCATACACATGAATCAGGTACAATATATTGTAGTAATGCACAGCGCGTGTTTATAATTAGAAAGTTGGATCCTCATTCTGCAAAAAAAAATACTTAGCTGCATTCTTTAAGTCATTGTGATATCGTCAATGAAAAGCTGCTCATAAAAAAAAAACAGGGAGCATCATGGGTAACAGAAGCAAATAAGGCCATTGGGTGCAGCAGTGAGTCACACACCTATTAATAACAAACATACTGCAAGCCTGGAAAACAACTTATTCTGTCCTTTTCCTCTGCGATGCATTTTAAACATGTGTACCTGTGTCAAAGCTGAGCACCCGTGCCGCCTCCCCCTCCACAGTGACCGCCACGTTGTCCTCCTCTATGTAGGCGGCGCTGATCCGTCTGTGCGATAACTGGATCTCAAAGAGACGCCGGCTGCACTGCATGTTGTGCAGCGTCACGTCGCTCAAACGAGGTTCAATGTCGGTCTTATAGGCGTTGAAGGACTGGTGGAAAATGTTCTTCATGATCTGGGCAGGGGGGAAAAAAGAGATAAATCTAAGATGTTGATGATAACTTCTTAGATGAAGTTAAAGGTTTAATATGTGATTGTTCACACTTAAATATAATAGAAATCAAGTATATCCTCTGAAAATAACTCTGTGAGTCATGACTGT
>NC_083615.1:1716575-1791575 GCF_963584025.1 Labrus mixtus | reverse complement strand
TTGCAAACATTCAAAATGAATATTTATTTCGGGCCTTTATGAATAAAGTGTTTTTATGCTAAAATAACTGTCATAATAAATGAACTACAAATTGTTTTACTGACTCTAAAGGAGAAAATGCTTGTGGGCTAATTACACCTCCTGCAGCTCGGGTGAGGTTTCCTTGGGCTGTAACTAATAATAGTTTTTTTCTCATTAACAATAAGCTGTGTAATATGTATTATTCATGAAACGTCTGCTATGTGCTTCTACCTGTCTTCAAACTATTTTAACAATCCAAAACCAGAAGACATTCAGTGACCTGTATGTAAATCCTCACAAATTATAAGTCTAACAAGGTCATTCTTTTTGTATTAAAAATCTTCCTAATGAAGCATTTGTGTTGGATTTAATTGCCTGCATTTTAATTTTTTTTGAGACTACACATTTATGAAAACATTGAGAATAGATACCCCTACATATTACATACTGGTCCCTTATGCTCGCATGATGGCGCCTGAGTTAGGCTTAGCCGCTGCTCTCTTTATTTTATTGTGAAGCTCTTTGCTTGTCTGCTCTCTTAATGTGCTATATAAATAAACCGTATTTCCTTACTCACTTACTGTAAAGTATTCAGAAATTCTCACACTAATTACCCGACAAATACTCTGTACATTGTTTAAGCTCTAGAGGTAATATACTTCATGATTTTCCCACTCTGAAAATATCTCATTAAAAATGTGCATCTTTTATATTTCATTTAAAATGTTTGACTACTTTTAATTTAACAAAGGATTTGTTCCCTTAATGCCTATTTGATGTAAGATAATGCTGTGTTGGATTGTAATAAACCGAAACAAGCCCTTAGATGGTTTGAGAAGGTTATGCATCTCTAAAAGAAATGTATTATTTTGCCTTTATGTGTATAGTTGATCCTCAGTCAAATTCAAGGTGCTTGGTTGTGCAGGAGAAAGAGCGAGACAGAGAGTGAGGGGGCTGTAATGGCTCAACACTATACTGGCTCACCTGTTTTAGCCTCTCTTCACTGGCTTCCAAATCGTTACAGAATTGATTTTAAGGTTGCATTGTTTGTTTTTTAAAGCACTAAATGGCCTGGCACCCTCTTATATTACTGATCTCCTCAGCCCCCTACACAACAGCCAGTCGTGATTGATTGATTGATATAAGATCTGGATGTTGAATCCACAGTTAGACAGCAGAGAACAGGCTTATTTAAAAGAGACCTTTCCATTCAGACATTTGAAGCACTGACAGGCTCCAGCAATCATTTATCAAACACAATGTGCTAATCAAGAGGAAATGGCAAACTTGGCAGTGACTCTGAATGAAGCTGAAGTTTGCTGTGATCAAAACCCCTCTTGACCTTGTCTTCCTTCTCCAGAGGTCTGAGAGTCACTCTGAGAGTACAGACAGCAACAGAGCTGAGGAGAAAAAGATGCTGCAGGCCTCAACCAGGAAGGACAAGTATGACACAAGACTACAACTTGATGAGCACAATAAAGAAAATAAATCATGAGAGTGAAAGTCTAGTTTGACCTCAATGGAGCATCAACAGAGTCTCATATCTTAGTCCCTCCCCATGACACAGATAATCAGTGAACATTTCATAATTGTTTGCCCGCACGATGAGCGCTCGCCGCTCCTCTCTGAGGATCGGGGGTTAGTGGGTTGTTTCTTTTGTCCTATACGTTAATGAGCGTCTAGGAATTTGTTCTCACTGTATGTTGGTGTCACGATGCCCATAGTGAGGGATGTATAATAACTGATTTAAACATGTTCTGTGTTCTCATCTTCAAACTGATTGTGAATGTTTCCAGTAGCGTCAACACTGTTTGTTTATTTCTCTCTATAGACTGAATCTCTCTCCTCTAACGTGTCTAGACTGGAGTTGTAGCTTATTGTTGTATCTGTTCTCTGTGTTGTTTTGTTTTGTTTTGTTTTGTTGTTGTTGTTGTTGCTGTTGTTTTCAGCTGGATGTATTACTTTGTTTGTTTCGTCTGTAGTGTGTTATATTTTCTGTGTTGTACCTGTGTCTTTGTAAATATATGTTTGGGACCCCCTTGAAAACGAGGTGACACACCTCAAGGGGATTATTCTAATACAATACATTTTCTCAAACATGACATGTTTAATTAAAGTCTTTATATGTGATGTTTCACACTTAAATATAATATAAATCAAGTATCTCCTCTGAAAATAACTCTGTGAGTCATGACTGTCTACAATGGGTGTAACACCCGAGTCCCACTGTCTGTGATGTTTTCAGAGTTTTCAGAGTCCTATCTTCAGTTTGTTTACATCGCCCGGACGGCCGGCTGACTCCTCCCCTCGTGTATAAAAGTTGTTTAATTGAGGGACTAGAGAAAAGAAGAATAACATACTGTACTCACTGCTTAACTGTGTTTCTAGATCACGCTCATTTCAGGTAAATTTACATGCAGTGTGAAGATACGAGCATAATAAAGATCACTAGCATTAGCATGCTAACACAACAATGCTCAAGGGCGACATCTGCTGGATCAAAAAATCTCATATAAAGCCTTTAAGATATTGATAACACCTTTTTTTTGTTTCTAACACAATGCATCAATGATTACTTGAGGTGTGTTCTTTATCTTTTATTTTGAATTCAGGCACCAAAAAAAACACATTAAATACTTCTGAAATCAAATAGGATTTCATATTAAAATCCATTTACTTACTTTGAGTGTTGCAGTGTTTGGATTAAACACGATTTAGTCTTTGACAGTCTTTTTTTTACCGCTGCCCAGAAAACTGTAAGCAGGATTCTCTTCAGGTTTGAGGTCAGCTTACATAACAAAGTTCTGATGAGCTGGCTTTCAGTTTGATGTTACACAATGTTGTGTAAGGAGAAGCTTTGGGAGTAATGCGGGGAAAAGGATACAGTATGTACAGTTCATCATGGCGTAAATGAACACATGTCTCCACAGGAAGTCAAATGAAAAAAGGGGGATTTTGAATGTAGGGTGTTTAATTAAAAAACGAATGACAAATTAAACTCAGATTGTTAAGAAGAATATGTTTTCTTTGTCTCAGGGTGCTCAAGTGTTTGATGTGATGGCCAGCAGAGAGACTTTAAAGGTCAGTTAAAGATGTAAGTGCTGATGTACACAATAGACAGCGCCATAGAGCTATAGGAGACTGCGGCCTCTGATTGGTCAGAAGAACACACATCTCTGTAACCATCACTGCAGAGAGTTATCTGACCCCTGCTGAGGAGGAGGCACACACCGGCTTGTTCGCTTTGACCGCTGCCACTGAGGGAGGATCAGGTTTGACAGACAGTAAAGGAACAGGATGAAGGCGGGACTGAGAATCACACATTTCCCTGTGTTGACTGATAAAGACAGCGTGTTAAGGGAAAGTTCAGTGAGGAAGATATACCTTGGTACCTAGTTGCACTTTGACCTCCACTTTCTGCTTCTTCTGCTCCAGGATGCTCAGCAGATACTCCTGAAACACGCCGATCCTGGTGAAGAAGTGCTCGTTGTGCCAGCAGCCCTCCATGTTGTCAAAGTCCACCCCGAGTCCCAGCAGGAACTTGACACTGCGGGGGTCCAGGGCGATCTGCTGGGGCCGACAGAGCAACGCGGTCCGGTACCGCTCGTCCAGCACAGTCAGCTTCAGCACCTTCCCGGAGCGGACAGCGACCAGCGCGGCCGTCAGCCCCACGGGACCCGAGCCCACGACGAGCACGGAGATCCTCGCCCGCCACTGTCTGATGCCGTCCAGGCTCACTTTCACCACCACGTACACGAAGACGGCCGCCAAGGTGCTCAGAGCTGTGTCATAGGCGAGGGCGCGATACTTTTCCTCTGCGTTTTCACCAACTCCGGCGTTTCCTGTCTGCAGCCCGTCCATCCCGAGAGCAAAAAAGTGTGCTAGAAGCTTTCACCTCTCTTCTTCAATTAGCCGAATGTGCTCTTATCATCCAGGCATCAAAGAAAACCCCTAGGTCCATGCATGTAGCCAGAGCAGCTGCGAGCGTCCTCTGCGCTCCCTCTGCGCTGCAAGTGGAGTTGTTGCAGTACGATGGACTCTCTCTCTCTCTCTCTCTCTCTCTCTCTCTCTTCTTCACTCTCTCTTTCTCCCAAAGCGCGTCAGCACAAAAATGGGCAGTTCAATCTCTGAGTAGACCTTCGTGTAAAAGGTTTGTATCAACCACATTTTCCAAAATTGACAGGACTTTAAAAAAACCTCATTTGAAAGTGGAACAGATACTTGGACAGCGACCAGCATGGGACCCGGGGACAATGTGCTTCTGTTACTCCAGAAACTATTGATTTTTCTGTTGCTAAAACAAGAGAGGTCGATTTTCACACACACACACACACATACACACACACACACACATACACACACACACACACACACACGCACACACACACACACACGCACACACACAGGACATCAGCACAGCAAACCATACATTCTCGAAGGGCTGATTACAAAGGGCATCACTGTTATTTTCCATCAATGACGTCCCCATAGGAGGAAAACAAAAGAACAAGCTGACATCTGATTGGATGATGAGAGTCAATACAGAAGATGAGGAAAAACAGAAGAGTATAGAAAAAAGATAACTCAGTGTATTCAAGTCATATCTGCTTGTAGGCCTATAGGTCACTTTTCATACTTTTCCCTTTGTAACATGATATTTATATTTCAAATGTTCTCTTTCCCTTCCTGGACTCCATCTATTGATGTGTCTGGATTTATTGTTGACTTTTATTTCCTTTCTCTTTTTCCTCTCCTTTCATTTTTTCCCTGAACCAAAGACAGCAGTGATTAGGAGCCCACTTCACCATGGTGACGGCTCCTCAGACAACGAGGCCCATTTATATGAAAAGATGCATTTCTCTGATGCTGCTGCTGCTGCTGCTGCTGCTGCTGGAAATGATTTTTGAGAAGTGGCAGAACAGAGCAGATTTCTCTTTTCTATTTTGATCAACTTATTTCTGCACCGTTATGAACAACAGACCTGCATAGACCTCCCATATACAATCAGGTAGAGATTCCCCCATGTTCAGTTTTTTTAATTTAACTGAAAACATTTGATAAAAAAAAAAAGATGGAATATCTTCTTCGGCCATCCCATTGGACTTGTTACTACCTAACACCAGTGTACTTGTTTGGATGCATTATAATTGTGAACCCTTTATAATCCTGTTTTTGAAATGCAAAAATAAATGAACTCATTTTGTTTTATAACAGAAAAGCTTTCAGTGCAAATCTTCTGTCGGTGGAATTTAACATTTTCTTTGTCTCTGCCACCACCCTGTGCTTGACCCCGATGCATCACAGTCATAGAAACAACAACTGTAAGAAGAGAGAGATCATGCCAGGCAGATACAGTTTGTCAGCTGAATTGAATTGAGGTGAAGTGTGTGTGTGTGTGTGTGTGTGTGTGTGTGTGTGTGTGTGTGTGTGTGTGTGTGTGTGTGTGTCTGGAGAGAGAGAATCAGTGTGACACACTACACCGGTAATTGGTTTCCACCTCTTCAGGTGCCTGGCAACGATCATGCCGGATGAAAGAGAAATGAAGCTCTAATTACAGTTAAGACCTGCAATCTGGCAGGCAACCACAGACGAGGTATTTTTCCTAGAAATGAAAAGAAAAGAGGTCACCTGGAAACAAAAATAATGAGCTGAAATATTTCATAATGGTGCTCTGAGGATCACTTAAAAAACCAAATCTGTGTTTTGAGTGAAAAGCTTGTTAAACACATGTAAAGAAAAAATGCATTCTTGATTTCTATCCCGAATAAAATGTTGCAAGGTGTTTTTTAAAAGGATTATTTTAACATAAACTGAAATGATCTGAAGAGTATTTGAACTACCTCCTCGTAAGATGAACCCTGAAATTGCACTCTAATCAACGCTTTTTGCTTTGATTTCCTTATATGCATGCTAATAAAATGCAGGGAGCGAGGAGTCTTTTCAGTGAAGCGCAGAGATTTGAATGAGTTAATGACACTGAGTGGATCCCTCACACATCCTGCTCAGACAAAGGAGCAGCGAAAAGCAGGTTTTTTATCAGCTTGCTCGCGTCTTAGAACAAGCTGATGCATAGATTTGAGGCCATGAGGAGAAATAAATTAGGACAACATATTACATTGTTGTCATGGAGTTCAGGCTGTATTAAATCAGCATGTACACATAAGGGTCTCTGCAAGAGAATGGGAGGAGGGTATAGCCTAGTTGTGCTGAATATCAGCATGGCTTCAGTCACAAAAACACCAAAAGGCCACAATGGAGAGATATCCACAGCTGTACTCGTAGTACTAACAAACCCTGGGGATTTATAAGAAGCGAGGTCCTTTGTTCAATAACAAAAAAGTGCAAATACTTTTCATGAGAGCGTATTTCAAGGCCTCAGTAAACATCACAGCCGTCATTGAAACAACAGATTAGACTGGACAAAAGCCAAATAACAAAGTTAACTTCATCTCAAGGACAGAGGGGGAGAATGAGTCCTTGGGAGGAAATACTGTATGTAAAGACCCCCTGAAAATAACTTCACTTTCATGAGCTCAGATGTTCTCCCCTTGAATTGTTGAAACAGAGAAACATTTGTCCACTTTGTAGGTTACGTTGGTTTAAAACAGGGGGGGGGGGGTCCTGACGTTCCCAGTCTTAAGATGTGTGTTCACAGCTGACGGACTGAAACTGTGCTGACGTGGGCCGAGGCAGCTGGCAACACCAAAACAACCGCAAGGAAAAGATCACGTCACCATGGTAACCCTGTGTAAGTAATAAGGTCAGTGTGTGACGCTGGATGTTACCGTCTTATGGCAAAGTGTTGGAGGGGTTTCCATTGGCAATCAGTCGTTGTAAATCAAATTTCTTTAGACTGCTGTGAATTAATTTAACATCATAGTTCTTTATTTTGATGTCTCTTTGATGACCTTTGACATAGTTACAGTTAAGCTTCAATGAAAGACATTTATGTTTTCAGATGTTTCAGTTTAACTCAGAATTCTTTTTTTTTAGCAGTGTGCTCCGATCAATTTCAGCTTCATGCACGTCATTCAGGAAAGACATTTTCTAGTTAGCTATGTTCATCATTGTGTCAGTCCAAACTGTTACTGAAGCGTGTCATTGCACGTCTACAGAGGAGGGTCCTTGGCTAGAAATTGTTTCCCTTAAACCATGCTGGCTGTGTATGCTCCCATTCAGCAGTCCAGCTGCAGAAGACAAGTGAGCAATATCTCCACAATTATAAAAACAAAATTAATGTGCAAAAGGGAAAATTGCAATTGCAGCAGCTGGTAGAATAAAACTTTATTTTATTACACGAAAAGTACACAGATGCACTGATTGTGTTCAGTAATCTGCTGAAAACAGGAGAGCTTAAAACATGGAAATCGAAGAGTGAAAAAAAAAAGAGCAAAAAAAAATTGTGACATCACAGGTGTAATAAAACTTGCACAACTGGATCTTCATTTATAAATAAAACTTGGCTTGCCACACCTTCAAAATTAATCTACCATAACTTTTGATGCAATATTAGTTGGGGAAGAGTTGTGAACAAAGTTTTTTTTCTTTGCATGTGCCATGGTTTGGACACATCAGAACATTCTTTAATAAGATGGACTGAGATCTTGTGACTATTAATGGCATGTCATATACAGCAGTTAGTTCATAAGGCCTAGTCTATAAGACTTGAGGGCTAGGTTTTCTCCAGCTGTAAGTGAAACGTTCATTGTACTCATAAGGTATTCTGTTTAATGAAAGTGTTTCCTCAGACAGTTAACCTGCATTTAAATTCAATGAAAAATGATGCATGTTTATATTTATTTAAGTCCCTTTATGGAAAAGCTTTTGAGAAATTTCCTCGAGCATTGTCTCCTTATTTTTGTCCAGAAGCCACAACAGATCTGCTGTGAAAAACTTCCTTTTGAATAATGTCACACATGACCCGGTAGCCGAGATGTAAATGAAGCTGAAGTCAGAAGTTACAGAGCATTGTACTCGACACACTTTGATGGATCAGTCGTGAAGTGTTTCTGGCAGATTGTCATGAGCCTCTTCAGTCCCTGTGGGAAGAAAAAATAATGACGAGGCAAAGTGAGTAATAAAATGTGATATGAAGATGTGACGACAATATTCAACCTGGTGAACCAACTCCTCAATTTTCTGAACATTAACAGCTAATTTATACACCTATTTTTAGCATATTTATGTAAATGTTGTTGTTTAAAGGCTTTATATTCGATTTTTTGATCCAGTAGATGTCGCCCTTGAGCACCAGCATGAAACCAAAACATTGCGCTGCATTGTTGTGTTAGCATGCTAATGCTAACGATCTTTATTATGCTCGTATCTTCACACTGCATGTAAATTTACCTGAAATGAGCGTGATCTAGAAACACAGTTAAGCAGTGAGTACAGTATGTAATTCTTCTTTTCTCTAGTCCCTCAATTAAACAACTTTTATACACGAGGGGAGGAGTCAGCCGGCCGTCCGGGCGATGTAAACAAAGTGAAGATAGGACTCTGAAAACTCTGAAAACATCACAGACAGTGGGACTCGGGTGTTACACCCATTGTAGACAGTCATGACTCACAGAGTTATTTTCAGAGGAGATACTTGATTTATATTTAAGTGTGAAAAATCACATATAAAGAATTTAAGTGTTTCAGTAGATACATTATGTGCAAACTGATTTAGAAGCACTCTTTGACCGGGCAATGGTCATATTATACAATATGAAGGTTGAGGGTTTGATCCCCAAGCTCCTTCAGTCTCATGTCCAAGAGTCCTTGGGCAGGACACTCTAATGCTCCTGCTGCTGTGTCAGTGAGTATGAGTGGGATTAGTTAATACTGATGAACACTTCACATAGCAGCCTCTGCCATCAGTGTGTGAACGGGTTGTGAACGGGTGAATGTGACATGCGGTTTAAAAAGCACTTTGAGTAGTCAGAAAGTCTAGAAAAGCTGAAAAAAAAAGAATAATTTGTGGCGCAAATTTTACACAAGTTTTTAAAAATTGCAATTTAAAAACTTACATAAGTAGGAGAAAAATGAACTTTTATCTACGTATAACATATAAACATATGCATATTATAAACTCCTTCACTGTCACAGTCATATTATTCAACCACACACATTCTACAACCTAAAAGAGACTACACTGCTGTGTTTAGAGAATAGTGTTACAGTCTCACCTGGATGTATTTTCTCTGTGTCTCGTCGTTAAGAACATGCGCCACGTGCTTGGAGAAGATCTTTTCTCGTCCAGTACGGGCGTGGATACCCACCATGGTCACACCGATGGGCCAGGGAGCATTTCCAATGGCCATCTGTAGATAGGCATCGTTTGCCTGCACGGGTTGAAAGATTAGTAAACGGTGGGGAAAAAGTAAGAGACTAAAACGTTTTAAAACTGCTGTTATCGTGATCATAACATACCTTGACATATTCTCTCTCCAACATGAACTTGATGATGTCTGTGATTGATTCTTTGATGTCAGCGGGTAAATTCTGGAATACATTATCATTGTTAGATTTATAACTTTTAAAAGTTGACAGTTGATCATTGTTGCTTGATTTGCTTTCCCAAAAATGTTACCTTCTTCCTGAGCTTCCTGAAGAGAGGTTTCAGGTAGGACTCGGTCTGTGAGTGGGTCGCACTGGCCAGTTTGCCCTGAACGCTTCGCTTCACATGGTCCTCTCGACTATTCAGATCTTTGGCCCAAACACCGAGAAGAAACTACAACACAGGAAAAACAAACGATCAACAACATATTCTTGTAGTAGACTGAGTGTCAATCATGTAGATAACAAGCATCTGAGTGATGAACGTTGTTGTTCTGTGTGTGTTCTGTATTGTTCAGCAGAAAGAGGCTTAGTTGGAAGCCGTCATCTATGAAATCTCTTTAACTGAGTACAAAAAAATGTCCATATTACAAAGCAAATACTGATTGTGAATAGAGAATATCAACATAAATAGCAGCCTCAGAAGATGTGGAGTACACATGTTTCACCCAACAGCTCCCTCTAGACTAAAAGTAGAATCTTTGTTTTTCCTGCCTCACCCTCAAAAACTTGTCAATAAGATCTTGGTCTCCATGGTCATCTCCTCTGCCCAATGTTTTTCCAAGAGCCTGAAGAACAATAAAAGTGTTAAGAGACAAACTGAACCATGACTTAAATGTACTTAGAGCCACAAGAATATGTTACAATTAAAAAGTGTATCTAACTGATGAACAGTTTCTTTCTATACAAAATTAGTAAAGAATTATTAGAAACTCCTGAACCTGATTGCTACTTAATTTACCTCCAGTTCTTCTATTGTGGTGTTTTCTTCGTGCACTTTGAGGTCATGTTGTGTGTCCTGTTCTCCTGGCTCTGTTCCTCCAACGATCTCATTCCGGTACTGCAGGTCGATCTTGTCCATCGCAGCTTTCAGATCATTTCTCAAACCCTAGAAATGAGACGAGCGTGAAAGGGTGTAAAACTAGAATACTGGGCTGAAAAACGGAGACAAAGAATCTATAGAAAGAACAACTGTAATGAGCACAGCCGTGTTCAAAGAGTTGTGCTATTTTCAACTGACAGCACCGCAGCAACAACAACTAAAAAAAGCTGAGTATGAGGGCGTTTTGGGATCAGGACCCAGAGAACTGAAATTTCTGAACTGTGTTGATTTTATATAGAAAATAAACAATTATGGCTTCCGTGGACACAGGTCCTAATGTGTGATTCTCTTTGTCTCCATTAGAAAATGAGCTTTAATCAGTTCAGCTTTACTGGATGATGTGACTCCTTCTCATCAGCCTTACCTTGTTCACTTCAGGGGTCAGAATCTCGATTTTCCTGAGTCTCTGGAAGGCTTCATAATCAGACTCTCCAAACAGTCGGATGGGTTCTCCTCGCTCTCTGAGCCGTCTAATTACCTACACACAAACAAAGTGGGGGGAAAATATATTTAACATTTGCATTACATAAATAAACTGAAAGTGAAAATGTGTTGTTTTTTTATTTGATGATGACTCACCTCCTGTCGTGACAGGGACATTGGTAGCTTCTCCTCTGTTAGTTCCAGTTCTAACACGGGGTTAGCCGAGGTGGAAGGCTCATCTTCTTCCTTGTTATCGATCTTCAAGGCAAAGTGGAGGAAAAAGAAGTAGACTGATGTTACTAGAGGAATCTAGAGCTCATATGAAGGTCCAGAGTTTAAAAACGGGATATGAGAACAGCATCGGTAAAGTATGCATAAGACCTCCGGACTGAGCGTGATGTGTATTAATATGACAAACTGGATTGCACACACTCACACCCCCTTCTTACCCTAAATGAAGGACGCACAGTTCCTTTATGACTAAAGTCTGAATTGATAACGTACCAATAAAAAAAGCATATTAGGTGATATTACAGTCAAAATGTTTATTAAGCAGAATTGAAATGCTGCCCCGTTTAAAGTCTTTCACAAGCAAAACATTTTCAGAGATTTCTCGACATATTAACTAAATGTATGCTACCAGATCATGCTTTCATGCATCCTGGCACTTTTAGATTGTGAGTATATGAGCACAATCTAAAAGAACAAACAGGAGGTGATTACTAAAAGCCGTCGCAATAAACAATGGGCCTTGCTCAAATAAACACAGAACACGGCATGTGTGCAATAACCATTGCTTGATGTTTGACATTTTAAGTCTCGCAAGAATCAAACAAAAATGCATTTTTCCTTCAGCAAATGTTTCAAAGCAATGCAGACAAAAAAACAAAAAAACAAGGAAAACTCAATATTGATCCAAAAATTAAATTTGGGTGGCTGCTGTTACAGAGGATTTGTCGTTGGAAGTGCAGTAGTCTCAAGTTGAAAGTATCATCATTTTAAGCTCAGTTCAGTTTCCCATGCTGAAATCCACACCATGTCTGTGCCCCACTCTGGCTTTGTAGATTCCTTTCCTTGTTCCCTTTCTTTCTGACATGTGATTGCTGCAGAGCCAGAAAACAGTTTAAAAACTGGTAGCTTGTTCAGCATACAGTCCAAATGTTTCTGCACATGTAAATTAAATGTATAAGGAAGCATATCAAACTAGGTGGTAAGAGGTTCTTGAAGAAATGCACATAAAAGCAGGTATATCTGAATAGATTGAATCACAATAATCAAAAGAAGCATCCAAGGGCCATTTAATTAATGATCTATTGAGTCTGATGTTGTATTTATCTCATCATCTTGCACCAGAGCACCTCACCCTCATGGACTAACATGAAAAAAAAGATATATTCATCATTAAAAAATGTAGATGTATCCACTGTGATTTTTCTGCTTTTATTTTTTTTACTGGCATTATCGTGTTGTCATTCAGAAAGGGTGCCAAGGAAGAAGAGGCCTTTGGGGCACAGTGTGTTATGATCTTTTATCATGCATCCTGTCAGCTACTTTTCACTGTGCAATCCCATACCTGGCTCTCAGGACTCTCTCGCTGCACCTACAGATGCAGGCAGCAGAGGCAGGTTGGGGGGAAAAACAGCACAGCAAAACACAGAAATAAACACTAATGTAAACACCTGAGCATCAGCGCCTGACCTTATTTTGTTGCCTGACAAAAGCTAAAGACGGTTTTACTAAACATGAGATAAAAACAGGACAGGAGAAAGGGATTGATTGTGCACGTGTGTGAGACAGAGAAAGAGGGACAAACCTTGTATCCACATCTTTTAAAGTAATCCTCTTGTTCTTTGTGAGCGAGATCTGACCTTTTGAAGAATTTCTTGGAGTCCTGGAAGAAAACACATGGAATACATAATTGATTTAGTTCTACACTTCTGATGCACTTACACGAAGTAGACAGATAAGATAGAAACTTTATTATCATTGTATACAAGGACACAACGAAACTTTGTTAGCAGCAATCTTAAACAGCAGCGTTTACAAAAACAACAAAAATATATTTGTGGTGATATGAGAGAGAAGTATGTAAAAAGTGTCCAGAGCAATTGCTGTTCAGTGAATGAATGATAATAATAATAAATAAATAGACAGTTGTGGTGACTGAAAGAATATATACAGTTATTATTTTGCAGTGACTGATTAATTAAACAAATATAAATATAGAGATATAGTGTAAATAAGTGAAGTTATAATGCAGTGAAAGAGTAGATACAGTTATTATTGTGCAGTGACTGGATGAGTAAATAAACAGTTTTAGTGCGATGAATAAATAAAGAGTTAAAGTTAAAGTGCAGTGACTGAGTAAATAAATAGATAATTATAAAGCAGTGAATTACAAAGTTATTGCACAAACATTTAAACAGATTTGCTGTAGAAAAACGATATATGTTCCTTTTTTATTCCCATTTAAAAATAACAGTTTAATCTGTTACCTTCTATTATATATATTATATATATTATATATATATATATATATTTATTATGTATCTTCACGTACCCGTCGTATCGTGGGAAAAACCAAACCCTACCTTGAGGGATGTTTCACAACAGTAGGCAACAATTAGCAAGTAAACAAACAGCCTTACATCCGGGACATTGAAAGGCTGTTTTCTATAATGTGAGTAAAATAGGGTTAAAAACAACAACATGGGGCTCTCGAAAGGTCTGCTAAGTGAAATAATAATCAAAGCGCAAGTTAACATTTTAGCTGGCGAGCTAAGTTGCTAAGCTAACAAGACAAAACAACGTAAATAATGTACTCACGTTAACGAGCTGCGTTTCTTCGACAAGTTTCCTTTTCCTTGCGATCTCTGCTTTCAGTATATCCATCTCTGTCTTAAAAAATATGTGCCCTCTATTTGTTATTCCAATAATAAACACAACACGTTGATCCGTAGCAGAGACGTTCCGTGGAAGCCTAAAGCGGAAGTAAATAACCGCAACTGATTCAACTTCGGAATTTCAGTGTAAGAGTCAAAAATCGTTCACGCTTTAATTTCAAAATAAAATGTTTAAAACCTTCTGTGGTTTCAACGGCGAGCTAAGCACAGATGACATCAGAGCGTATTGCCTTATAAAAACAAAACAAAAAAGTTTGGACTCTATAAGTAGTACATTGATATGGTTTAGCCCACATTTGCATAGCAACAGTGGGCTAATATAAAAATAGGGTATTTTAGGCTTTAGTAGGCTAAACGAAAATATTTAAAATATTCTGAAATAGTTTTTAAATGTAAAATGAAGGGGCTACAGCCAATTGACAATATTCACGAATGTTGTTACTGAAAATGTGGAAATGTTTTCCAGCCATCACCACCTCATGACTCACATCAATAATGCTACATAATAATAATAATAATAATAATAACTCTTTCCACAAGTGGAAGTGTACAGACCTGGTATTATTCTATAATTGTATTTTTTCTCCCTTTATTTAACTGATGTACATATGTTTAATTTTCAACTTCTTGTTATTTTTGATAATTATATTCCTGTTACTTGAGCTGTTGTCCCACATGGGGGATCAATGAAGTGTATCTTTATCTTTATATGCCCATTTATAGCTATATCTCCCTTCTCTCAGCTGTAGCCTATAGGTAAAACACTTTGTGAAGCACTCTGTAAAGTTGGTTTTGAGTCCTTCATAGATAAACTTTATTGTTATTATTATTACCATTATTATAAGGTAACAATATTCAAAAATCTCCTTGTCAGCGTGAAAATTATCAAACATATGTTTCAAGATTTATTAAAGACGTGTTCATCAAAATTGTGGTTTCATTTTTGCACAAGGACAAGAACGAACTTGAAAATATATTTTGTCCAAAAAAAAAAAAATCAGGATTATCAGCATGTCTGTATTCAGTGACATCCAGATAGCCATACCTACCTTTTCACATAAAACTGTGTGATGTCATGTTATTATGCTGCAAACAGTCAGCTGATGGTCTTCATCAAGCATGTAAATATTGGGGCTTTCAGTATGCTTAAATGGAATTTGTGTCATGCCTGCCATGAAAGGTATTAGCCTGGTAATTTTAAATTAATTTGACATTTACAAAAGTAACAATCAACCCAGAGTTAAGTCGTGTTGAGAAACTCTTCTCACAAATAAAAGGTGGTCATTGGAGTGTTTTTTTATTTTTTTTAAAGAGCAACTCGTAACATTTAAGAATGAAAGTTTCTGTTTGTATTGTAACTAAGATCTCATTTCTGTTTGTTCTCTAAGGCCAGTCCTTTGTCTGGACACTAGTGGCACATTTCTGACTCGACCTTTTAGATGAGAACATACCATCAGGTGGCGCAAAGGGATATGTGACGAATTTTTAATAATAAAGTCATTAATTTATTTACATGGCGAGAGAGGAGAAGCCGCATCTTGACAGGGACGGGGTACGGGGGTCATACAATAGCATCTATGAGGTTTATTTAAGCTTAATATAATGAAAACAAGCCGATGACAGAAGGTGTAGCGCAGCATGAGGATAAAATTGAACTGATTAATAAGGCAGACGGACAGTCATTCCGCTGAGTCTATATCACTGATCTCGTCTTTTCTGAGGAGCGATTTTTTTTTTCCCACCGCACGACTTACTCAAGAATAGGGGCTACATCCCGAAGATGGAGTTTGGAGAAAGAAAGAGGAGAAGGAAGTCACAGAGCTTTAAACTGGTCACGGATGAAGGTAGGCTGCTGATGCTGCTGAATGAATGAATGCGAGCCCATGCAAGACGCGCGTCTGTGTCTGCTGTTTGTCTGGCGCTGTGTGCCAGGAGAGGCTGTAAACAAAAGCGACGGCTACGACAATGCCCACAGTATGTGTGCCTCTGTCTTCACCATCAGCTATGTAAATGGCGTAAGTCTGACATGCAAAAGACAATAGACATCTTGTACACTGTAGATGCAAGAATTAAAAAAAAAAAAAAAAAAAAGAATATCCCAAAATATGAAGTCAATTGCTGCAGCTGAATTTTTCACTTTTTGCACAAGATTTCGCACTAGGCCAGCTCTCTTGACTACACTTCTTCATACCACCTACAGGTGGTAGTTTTTGCATGGGGGTGGGGGGTTTGCGGGGAGTCTACTTTGGCTGACATCACAGTCTTGCATGAGCTTCTTCATTACAATGCAGAATAATGCAATATCATTCTGCAACTATGTGTCGCAGGACTTATTGTAAATTCAGTTTCATGTTATTTCTGTAACATTAAAAGCAACCACTCGTCTTTCAGAGTCTTCATATATGATGAATTCCAACTCAAAAGTTGCAAATAGAGCGACCATGGATGCTGCTTTGCCTGAAGGTATGTGTCACTGTTACTATTAATGCAGTGATGTGAATTTAACTTATTCTATACCCACACACTTCTCTCTCTCAGTAGTTTTGGTTGGAGATGAAGGCATGGAGATCAAGAAGCAAATCACAGGAATGATGAGGCTTCTTAGTGATAAGACTGGCAGGTTTTATCAGCGTGTGGGAGCAGAGCAGGACGGCTTGGCAGCGGAGCCCCAAGACAGTCCTCTGACCTGGGTACACCAGTCTGCAGCTTTATCAGAGGAGCAACAGAGCAGCAGTTGGAGCTCTGCAGGGGAGCCAGGGCCTTCATCTTCATCCATATCCACCTCCATCCAAAATGGTCCAGGCTGCGGCCAGTACAGCACCCGCTCAAAAACTACGAGGAACCTCAACAACACCACCACCAAGGATCTGAATAAAAGGAATGAAGTTAACGGTAGGCTATGTGAAAACCAAGAAATGCAACATTTCTCTATAGGAAGAAAGATCTGGTCTTAAGTTATCTCATGGCTTTTTTTTAATGTAGAGCTGCTCCAGCCAATACCCTTTGTAGTATTATTAAAAAGAGAGCTTACATTTATCTACCATGAGCGAGCACTTTGCTACTATTCTGTGGCAATGAAAAGCATTCTTTTTGACAGACAGAAACCTTGAGCAGACTCGTTGGTGAACGGTTAACTACAACAAACATGCTGTGCATACTAATCCAGAAATCTCAGTTTTATATTTCCTTTTCAGAGAATAAAGCAAGATGGCATATTTGCATGTTTGAGTCAGTAACTAATAACCAACACATGATTGGCTTTCCATGCAGATGTACTCCCTCCTGCGGAGCCGGACACCCCGTGCTGCATGTGTAACTGTAAGGGCACCTTGCAGGCTATTTTGCAGGAACTGTGTGCCATGAGGAAGCTGATGCAGAATCAAAAAGGTCAGTTAGTTAAAACGCTTTCACACTGTGAAAAAAGTGAGAATGAGAAACATATAATGTGTTATTTTTTATTTTATTCTAGTGTCCTTGGAAAGACAGGAACAAGCAGCATCTCCATGCCAACCTCCTCGTATTGGTCAGGGCCCCACTCCTCGCTGCAGGCCCCGCAAGAGGAGACCAATCTACAAAGTGGCCCCCCTCACTGTGCCTAGTGCGAGAAGAGCTACTCCTCCTGCCCCTCTGGAGGCTTCCACCTATATGGCTGTGCCTGTAGATGCTCGAGAGGAGGAGGGATGTGAGAAGGAGCAAAACTCATCCACAGCCAACAGTCACCCGGCTTGCTCCGAGGTTTCTGTGCTGCCATGTCAGAATAATCCGGTAACCGTGGACAACGCACACAATGCTCGACTGAACATAACGAAGGAGCCTCAGTTGTTAGAGGTAATCTGCCTGTTAGCATCTGGATGTTTTCAGTTGGCTCTCTACTTTGCATTGTTACTGTAATATTCCCAGAGAAATAAATAAAAAAGAAAAGAAAGAAACCGTAATCCTGGGAAAGACTGAGCAATTATTATTATTGTGCGATCCTCCTCGAGTGATTTTATAAGTACATCTGCAAAAACAATCAAAGGCTTCTTACATTCAAGACAAAGACTGTTAGAACAGAAGAGTATTGTCTCTTTTTCTTCTCAAACTACATTTCTTTTCTCATGTTTTCACACATCAGTGTAGTATAATATGTCTCAGTTGTCACTGTCTGTGTCTCTTTCAGTCTGAGGTCCGTCTCGCTAAGGATTATGACGTGTATATATCAAAGGCTCAGCTGGACTCCATCCTTGTGAACTACACACGCTCTGGCAGCCTGCTGTTCCGCAAACTGGTGGGAATCATTCACCTTTTTGTTTTTGGTTAATTTTCCAGTCATGTGGTATCGCTGGCTGATCCCATTTTATTACATTAAAAAACATATTATTATCAACTTTAAAGTCTTCACACTTAAATGTAGAAATCAAGTATCTCCTCTGAAAATAACTCTGTGAGTCATGACTGTCTACAATGGGTGTAACACCCGAGTCCCACTGTCTGTGATGTTTTCAGAGTTTTCAGAGTCCTATCTTCAGTTTGTTTACATCGCCTGGACGGCCGGCTGACTCCTCCCCTCGTGTATAAAAGTTGTTTAATTGAGGGACTAGAGAAAAGAAGAATAACATACTGTACTCACTGCTTAACTGTGTTTCTAGATCACGCTCATTTCAGGTAAATTTACATGCAGTGTGAAGATACGAGCATAATAAAGATCGCTAGCATTAGCATGCTAACACACAATGCAGCGCGAGTTGTTTTGGTTTCATACTGGTGCTCAAGGGCGACATCTGCTGGATCAAAAAAATCACATATAAAGTCTTTAATAATGAGCTAAAAGCCCAGAAATTGTTTAATTTAGAGCTGCTATATGTCTAGGTTTGTGCCTTCTTCGATGATGCTACTCTGGCTAATTCCTTGCCAAACGGTAAAAGGAAGAGAGGCCTCAATGACAACCGAAAGGGCTTGGACCAGAATATTGTGGGCGCCATTAAAGGTATGGACGGATTCAGAAGACGTCTTGAGTCTTATTTGTACCAAAGAATGACATTAATGTAGTTCGTACTGTGTCCAGTGTTTACAGAGAAATACTGCTCGGAACATAGAATAGAGAAGATGCCCGGGCCTCGGGACTGGGTTCAGATCCTTCAAGATCAGATCAAACTTGCCAGGAGGAGGCTGAAAAGAGGTACTGACTGAGTAGGCTAATGAAAGTTTTCTCTTTAGTAGTTTATTGTATTCTTGTAACTTATCCAGCATGTTTGTTTTTGGTCCTTAATCCTGTTTTAATATGCAAAAGGGACTTGAGCGTATTCATTTATTTGTATCATTGAATGGTAAAAAGTAAAACACAAAGTTTAGCAGTCAAAGCGTTGTCCTTTTCTGAATGTGTCAGGTTTACATTGTTCTACTTTTGGTTTCACAGAAGGTGTAGAAGCAGAAGAAGTCTTAACTAGACCTTCCACAAGTAAGAGCCATTCCCTTATATCTGCACCCAATCATCCCCATTATTAGCCTCCTGAGCCCACACTGTCTTTTACCTTTCACCACTTCACTTCCACAAGCTGCTGGTGTTGCTGGCTCACTCATTGGCTCGTGTCTTTGTCATGCTTGCACTGTAAAACTTGACATTCTCACGCAGCTTACCCAAAATGTCAGCTAATTACCTTCACACCGTGCACCATCCCCTCTGTGACCTATAGCATCTCAAAAGCAGCTCTCTTCCTGCCTCCTACTGTTTTTTATTTCAAGGAATAAGGCTTTGAAACACCAACATGTGTTAACATAGCAGCATTTTCATGCACAAATTCATTGAAGTGTAGTCTTAAAAATTAACACATTTCGTTCCCTTCTTCATAGGATGCAACTACAACAGGCCTGCAAGTGTGGAGGTGACAGTAGTGAACATGACTGGATGATTGCAGGGCTGCCACAACGGCCTTAAAGCAGATCTATTGTCTCTATTATTTATCCAACCTGATGCATTTAGCAAATTTAGAATATTTATTTTGCAGCTTGACTTGTGCTTCATGCAGCCGATGTAAAGGGGGAAAAAAACAACAATTTTACTTCAGTTCTACAATGTCAGGTCATTTTCATGTTTTTGAAGTGACTTATTGTTTACATATATGTTAAAGCTTTGACACGTCTATTTCTCATGTGCCATTTCTAGGATGATTCACACGAGTCTACATGGAGAGAAATAGCCTACTGTAACTCTGAAGTGTTTATTTATCTTACAGAAAATAGGAGTTATCCATCGTGAATTGTGCCTTTAAGTGACTGGTAGGCCTTCAGACTTCAATGGGTATAATTACAAACACTACATCTAAACCAAATATTGGAGTTGTATTATTTATTCATTTGTTTTATTTAAATTGATTGATGGCAATTTATGAATGAAACTTTAGACTACATGTTTTCCACAACAGGCAGATATAATTTATTATTGCTATAGGCTGTTGTTATCATCATCATTGTGATGGAAATACACACTCACTGTGAATAAAGGATTAAACATGGTTTCCAACATTAAACATGACTTCTTGACTATTTTGGTTTTGTGTGTTTTTTAATGTTAAGTAAAATGAGATGACGATTCATCGATTCATTTGTCGAGATAATTCACTGAATGATTCTTGAGGATTTGATTATTAACACAATATCTGTCTCTCTTTACTGTAATCTGTTCTGCACATGTTAAATGTATTTACAAATGATCCCTGCACTCATGTTCACTTCATTTGTCTACTCGTTGTTATATTGAATAGTTTCTGCTGATAACATGTCTACACTCACGCACTTTAACTTAACTCAACACTGTCCATTTACTACTCTGTTTTTGCACATTTACATTCAATCTTTCATATTTAAGACTAGTAATGCTAAGTTAAATCCTGGTTGTATATATTCTCATTCTTAGTTTTGATATTTTTTGTGATTATTTACTTTGTATTTAATATTATATTGTGTTTAAATTTGCTAATATTGTGTTTTTTTGCTCATTTTGTGTGTTTGGACAACCTGCTGCTGTAAGGACACAATTTCCCAGTTTGGGATCAATAAAAACAAAAAAAACATTTGTTGTAGAATAAACATGTTTCCATCCCAGCATACTTTCAAAGTTGTTCATTATTAACTCCAAACTGGTTTTATGAGGCACCTTAAACATTGTTGTGTTGTTCTGGTGCAATTGGAGGGAAAACAGTAAATTAAAGGTACACTCCATTGTAGAGATTTTGTTGCCAGACTTCTCAGCTCATTAAAGGGGATGTCAAAGCCGCCACCGTGCATGCTGAGGACCCTTTGAGATCCTGCGGATTTCCTCTCTGTATTGCAAATCTTTAATCACTTTAAAAACACAAACATTCAGTGTAAGCGTATTGCTATCTTAACACATTTAATATACCGTGATAGCGCTTGTATTTTCCCCTTGAAGTCTCGATTTAGCAGACAACCAGCCATTATTTTCCTGCAGGCATTCTCTGAGGACGCCCGCTTCTAGCCCCAATGCATTGTGGGGCCTTCCCCGCTCTTCTGTAGGGATCCACCGCTAACGTGAAGCTGGTAAGGATAAACTGGTCAGAGCAATTAAAGGGGAAATGTTGGAAGAATATAACTCCGCTTTGGCCCTAAAATAGCATTTAGGGCGATTGTAAACACTTGTAATACACCACATCAATACAAGCTTTGCACTAGTCGCATGTTTGGTGCTGTTTTATTGGTGTGAACGCTGATGTTGCACACCATCGCATGGCGGAGGGCAGGAAAGGGTTAATTTTTTCCGCCGCCGACATTTTTATTCGGCGCTCTGCTGCAACTTTTTAACTTACATGTGCACCCAGCTGGCGCAATGTTTTTACTACTATGCATCCCGATTTAAATATTAGGATGCATGTGTGTTTGTAACAGCTGGTGGAGGACCGGAGCAGACTCAGGTCTTTGTTGTTTATGAGCTTCATGTCATGAATGGATCAGATCGGAGCTAGGACGGAAACTAATACTGGAGTTACATGCAAACACTAATGCAAAAATAATATTGTCACCATGAGTCCACATGTCTTCAAAGTTGTTAAATATATTGTGTGTGTTTAATCAAACAGACGAGGTTACCCGTGATCTGCACTTTAAACACAAGGTTCAATGAACTTTTGCAGCGTTTTGGTTCTTGAACACTCCCCCACTGGGTGCTACCTGCCCCCCCTTCAGTAAATTGACAATTTCTGCAAAAGAGCAGCAATTTACTGGATTGACTTACCTAACTGGTCCCCTTTTTTTACACTTTGGTTTCATTTTTACTTGTGCTGAAAGTGAAAATATGAGCAATGCTTAAATGGGAATGTGTGTGTGTGTGTGTGTGTGTGTGTGTGTGTGTGTGTGTGTGTGACAATGGGAGTGTTGGGAGGTGTTGTTTTCAAATTCAAATCACCTCTGCAAAGATCTTAAGATTATTTAACATAATGAAAAAAACATACATATTGTGTGCCTGAAGACAAATAAACACTTAAATCTATTGTTTGATTTATATTTAATGCAGTGATTGGATGATTGCTGCACTGTTATTTTATTTTTCATGTTTTTTTTAATAGGATTTTATTGTTGTTTATTTGACTGTTGGGATTTGTTCTTTTTTCTGTAAAGCACTTTGTGACGTTGGTTTTGATAAGTGCTTTATAAATAAACTTCATTATTATTCTTATAGTAAGCCCATAGACTGGTATGCCTCACGTGTATCTTGATGATTGTTTTCTGTAACATTTGACCAAAAATAGAACAAAATAGTTCAAATCTAAATTGTAGAGAGAGGTGCAGGTGTTAGTCATGATCACATTTGTTAAAGTAACCTCTGGTGTTAAATGTTTTGGTGAGTCAAACTTCATTTTGATTCAGCTCTGTCTTCAGGAAATACGATGACGAAGATGAACAATCTGTCTGTAAATTTCTAGGTTATTTAAAGAAGATTGCGAGGATTTCTCTGCATTATTTATGACTGAGTAATTGAATTTAAATCGTACTGTTTTATGCGGAAAAAGAAACAATGAAAGGGAACCTGCTTTTTAAATTTTTCTAAATGTTTGTGTTTTTAAATATCATATTTGATGAATCAAAAATAATTGTTGGTTAAAACCCTCCAGTTGTCTGACACAGATTATAAAACACATTATGAGCTACATTGACTTGTTGTTCTATTGCTGAGGCTTTTAAACATGTTTGAGCTCATTTTCTAACCACATTACGCTGTAAGAAATGAGCTCTATTATGCAAAATTACTTCATTACACAACTGGAGTTTGTTTTTATCATTTAAAGGCTGTGCTTTACAATTCTACAATTCACTTAGCAGACTCTTTTCTCCAAAGCGACGTACATCAGAGAGTAAGAACAACACAAGCAAGGATCTAGAAAAAAGGGAACAATGTCAGTAAGAGCAAACGATCAGCTTTGAGTCTGATTGGACACACAGGTGCTGACAGGAAGTGACCAGAGGCAAAGCACAACATTGAGGGCAGTTCTTGAGAGCTCTAATCAGTATAGAAACCATCTTATAAGTCGTCGTTATCAAACAAAAACCATCGTCATTACCATCATCATCATCATCAATAATATGGAGACCATCATCATTAAGTTAGTAGGTATTCATAAAGAGCTGGGTCTTTAGCTTTTTCTTAAAGGTGCAGAGGGCTTTAAACATTGTCACATCCAAACAGTGTCTCTGATCACTAATATGATGTTTCTGTGCTGTTCATTGATGTGTTTCTTAGTGGTGAGGGTCCAGACTTTCTTCAGTCATGTCGGTGAGGGAGTCCTTTAACCCTGAAAGCTACGAGCTGGACAAGAACTTTAGGCTCACACGCTTTGCAGAGCTCAAAGGCACAGGCTGCAAGGTTGGCTCTTCTTTTTTTTTATTTTTACATTTGACCTTGAATGCATCTTTGTCTTTGTATGGCTAATTTGATCAATTAATATTCAAATGTTGTCGTTGTTTTCTTGTCACAGGTACCTCAAGAGGTGTTACAGAAACTGCTAGAAACCCTGCAGGAGAACCACTACCAGGAGGATGAACAGTTTCTGGGGGCAGTTATGCCTCGATTAGGTAATTATGATATTCATGTAGCACTGTAAGAACATATTGCTTTGAAACCCGTTTGGGAAATGCTTCAGCTTCAACAATAAACAGTCACTACGACGTCCAATGTTACAGTAGATAACATGATAATCCCCAAACCCAACATTTCTGAGGGACGACGCTTTGATCAGGGAAACAAGAAATCAGGCTGCAAGAGTCTGAAATTATAGCAAGAAGAATGTTTTATGCAAAGAATCAAGGATTTCCTGAGATAAGATGTGACGTAAATAAACAACGTGGAAGTAGCAGCCGAAGCAACAGAGTCCGCTACACAACGTTATAATGAAAATATTTACTTTTATATCAATGCTATGTGTAATCCAATGGAATGACAACATCCACAAAAGAGAGGAGAACAACACACTGACGAACAGAAAACAGAATGCAGACGTTTAATTAGAGCACGGAGATCGTAGAGGTCGTGTGCAGACACTTTAAACAGTCACTATATAAACATCACTCTCTTCCTATTGGCTCGAGGTGAAATCTCCGGAGTATATTCTGCTGCGTTCAGACATCAGCTCACTCGGAAAAATACTAGAGGTCTGGCCGGAGAAACTCTGAAGGGTAAAGTCGGTGCGAAAAATGCGTCAGTTTGCGTTCACACATAGCCTAAAGAACCTCCGGGTAGACTCATCTCCAGAGTTTTTCAGGAGATTTACGTATGTGTGAAAAGGGTTCATGTGTCAATTTGACCTTCTTGATAGAGGCCTTGGTGTTGTAGCCGTGCGTTCTCACCATTCTATATGCAGTGAGAAGAAGCTAAGCTAGCTATCTGCTACCATCGGAACAAATAGAGCCAATTGTGTGGAGGGAAAAAACATTGCTAGTGGCTTTATTTCTGATTCAGGAGGGACATGTTGCAAATGTGTAAAAATTGAAGAACAGCAGGTAGATGTAGAAACTGTGAGTTATAGCCTATATGTACTCTTTGATATATGTTCATGTATTGTACTTTATATAGTTAATGCAATACTGAACAATGAAATCACTCATGTTTTCTTACATTGTGAAGGCCGAGAGCAAAACCAATCGCCACAAAGTCAAATCTGAGCATCAGTCTCGAAATGGGCTGTTAAAGTAAACACAGAAAAAAGGTGTCATTTGATAATTTCTTCTTCTGTTTAATCCAAAATCTGCCCAACCGAATGATGTCTGATGTCTATTTTAAGATATTTTATGCACAGTGACATATCACAACGTACAGGGTTTTTATAATTTGACATGTAAAGCTCTTGTTTCTGAAGGCATAGGCATGGACACATGTGTGATCCCCCTCAGACACGGAGGCCTTTCTCTGGTCCAAACGACAGACTACATCTACCCCATCGTAGACGACCCCTACATGATGGTACGATCCTCCTCTTTTTATGAATATTACTTTAGTCTCAAAGGGATCTGATTGATTCTACATTAAAGTCTTTCTATGTGATGTTTCACACTTCAATATAATATAAATCAAGTATCTCCTCTGAAAATAACTCTATGAGTCATGACTGTCTACAATGGGTGTAACACCCGAGTCCCACTGTCTGTGATGTTTTCAGAGTTTTCAGAGTCCTATCTTCACTTTGTTTACATCGTCGGGACGGCCGGCTGACTCCTCCCCTCGTGTATAAAAGTTGTTTAATTGAGGGACTAGAGAAAAGAAGAATAACATACTGTACTCACTGCTTAACTGTGTTTCTAGATCACGCTCATTTCAGGTAAATTTACATGCAGTGTGAAGATACGAGCATAATAAAGATCTCTAGCATTAGCATGCTAACACAACAATGCAGCGCGAGTTGTTTTGGTTTCATGCTGGTGCTCAAGGGCGACATCTGCTGGATCAAAAAAATCACATGTAAAGCCTTTAAAGTGAGAGTTGGACAGATGTCCCATTGAAAAGTTCTTTGTTAATATTTCTCTTTGAGTCTGATGTTGGTCTACTTTACTCCCAAACACTTCATGCACTAATTTGCCTGTATTTTCCCGCTGTAGGGAAGAATCGCTTGTGCCAACGTTCTAAGTGACCTGTATGCGATGGGAGTGACAGAGTGCGACAACATGCTGATGCTTCTCGGAGTCAGCAACAAAATGTCAGAGAAGGTGAGCGGCATGTCATGTTCACGTTTGGATCTTCATCTTAATCTGAATCAAACATTTAAGGAAGGATATTCCTTTATTGATCCCCATATACTCGTGTAAATCAGTGTTCTTCTTCTTGTGATGAACGATACAACAGGAAACTCAAAGTACTTGGTCTTTTTTCGATTCTCTGATTTTTATTTTTTTTTAATTTTCAAAATCCAAAACAAAAAACGCCAACCAGAATTTACATTTTTAGACACTTCAAATCGACTATTACCCCTTTACCTTTTCTAAAGATGATTTCCTTTTTAATATAGATGGAAATGGAAATAACAGGAGCAAAATGAATCCTCAGATTCGGGCATTGCTGCAGCAAGACAGAGAAAGAAGTAAATACAAAATTCACAGGATAGAAACAACAATAGGATGTAGATACAGAAGAATATAAATAGTTGAGCAGTATGTGTAGTGCATGGTGAGTTAAAGTGACCAGTGATGATGTAAAGTGACTTGTGTGATCAAAAAGTTTAGAGTTATGTAAACAGCAGTAAAAGAGTAGTATGATATGACCATCTGAAGAATAACAGTGCAGCTATACAAAATAAAATATAACATAATAAAATATAATATAGTGCAATAAGATACAGTATTCTGTTGTATACAGTGTCTTATGTAGAATATAAGATAATAATAATAATAATAATAATACATTTTATTTATAAGCACTTTTCAAAAATTCAAAGACACTGTACAATAGTTAAAAACAGAAAGAACAGCACAGTAAGGACAGACTAACAGACATTACAACATTACACACAAATCATAAAGATAACAACAATAAAGGTAAAACTACAGAAAACAGAAAATACATCACAATCATACATTAAAAGTTTAAAGAGGTGAGTTTTGATTAGAGATTTGAAAGTAGGAGGGTCGGTGCAGTGTTGAATGTGTGTAGGGAGTGGGAATGCAATATAATATATTAATAATGTAATATACAGCATATATCAATCGTAAATAATATTAATATTCATAAAGTGGTCTGGCACTGCTGTTGTACAGTCTGATGGCTGTGGGGACAAAGGAGCACCTGAAGCATAAAAGCATATTATTCCGTATTTAAGAAGGTACAAAGTGTTGAGAATGATATCCTCATTATGTTGTTTCCCTGGGTCTTTACAGGAGAGAGATAAAGTCATGCCACTGGTCATCCAGGGATTCAAAGACGCATCAGAGGAGGCAGGCACGTCTGTAACAGGAGGACAAACGGTGCTCAACCCCTGGGTGGTGATGGGAGGTGTTGCAACGACAGTCTGCCAGCCCAACGAATTCATCATGTGTGTTCAGATTTTTTCTACTTTGTATTTGTTTACTCGATTTCTCCTTCAAGAATGTGTCATCGCTGTCACATGTTGAAATGCTGATTTTGACTTGTCATGTTTCCCCTCAGGCCGGACAACGCAGTGCCAGGAGACGTGTTGGTGTTGACAAAGCCTCTTGGAACACAAGTGGCCGTTGCAGTACACCAGTGGCTCGATATTGTAAGTTTCTCTGCTCGCACGTGATTCATTTTTTGCCAGGAAATGTTTTGATTTACACACGCTAATGCACATCGTCCTGTATACCCTTTTTTTTTTTTTTTCCGATCTCTCAGCCTGAGAAGTGGAACAAGATCAAATTGGTGGTGACTCAGGAAGACGTCGAGCTGGCGTACCACGAGGCCATGATGAACATGGCTCGACTCAATAGGACAGGTAGAAGCACTCTTTATGTGTCCTAATAATTGATTTACTTTAACTTCAGTTGTACATCTGCTGTCAGGCATCAAACTGTTGAATAGAGACTTTTTTTTATTTGTGTAAACGGCAGCAGCCTCTGCAGCAGCCAGGCTGAACTGCACCCTCACTCGCTGAGTCCGGTGTTCTGCGTCGTATAAACCAGTGCAACCAATATACCAGTTTAACATGCAGACACACGAGGTGCTGTTAGCACGGGTGCAGCTGCCACAATCACCCCACTGCATGCAACATATATTCCGGATTTTACAGTACTACTCGCAATAATGCATTATTAAGCCTTGTGTTAACAAAACCCAGTGTATACTGTTCTTGTTTTATGATTCAGAACTTAATGAAGGTTTTTTTCTGTTACATTAAAATGTTAAAATCTGAAATAATATTTCCCACTATCATAATGGTTATTGGCCTCTTTCAAGCTGGCACTCAGTGTTTGGCTGAAAAATGTGTTATAAGTATTTTATGAATCAACATTTGTTCATGTAACGGAATAAACTGAATAATAACCAAGTCCTGCACATATGGACTTATTATTATATGATCATCTGACAGAAAATATGATATCGCCAGAGTGTTACTTATGAGAAAACAAACTTTAATGGTGCTATTGAGTGTGGCCAAATATTATAATTATATTTAGACTGCTAAGTCATTATGAAATGGCTGTAAATTATCATTTTAAAATTCATATTCTTTCTTGAAACCAACTTTTAAGACAAACAATTTACCATATTGGCCTATTTAACATCCTGTTTCTGTAGAAATGAAGGTAGGCCTATGTTTGTGCTTAATGTCTAACGGTTTCATAGTGTACGGAATTTTCTCATTAAATTGACAATTTTCTTAAATTTTTACGGTAAAAATGTGTTTTCAACATATGACTGTAAAAATGACATTTTTGTACTGTTTCTTGATTGACGGTATTTCAGTGTTTTTACTATAGTGATAAACCTTTTTAGATTTCACGGTCTTTTCCTGTTACCATTCGACGGTTTGTTACCGTATTTTCTACGGATTTTTTTTTTTTACAGTGCACCCATTCAAACCAGTTAGTCATTTCGATCCCTTCTTTAAATCCATCTCCTTCTCTGTGGCGTCCTTTACAGCGGCTGGTCTCATGCACACCTTCAACGCTCACGCAGCGACAGACATCACGGGGTTCGGCATCCTCGGGCACGCACAGACGCTGGCACGGCAACAACGCAGTGAAGTGTCGTTCGTCATCCACAACCTCCCGGTGCTCGCCAAGATGGCCGCTGTGTCTAAGGCCTGTGGAAACATGTTTGGACTCATGCATGGCACCTGCCCGGAAACATCAGGTGTGTGTTTGAGTGAATACACAAGGCTTTTTTTTATTTCCATTTTATGTGAAGTGTATTTAGAATATGGCACTTAAAGACTTTATATGTGATGTTTTGATCCAGCAGATGTCGCCCTTGAGCACCAGCATGAAACCAAAACAACTCGCGCTGCATTGTTGTGTTAGCATGCTAATGCTAGCGATCTTTATTATGCTCGTATCTTCACACTGCATGTAAATTTACCTGAAATGAGCGTGATCTAGAAACACAGTTAAGCAGTGAGTACAGTATGTTATTCTTCTTTTCTCTAGTCCCTCAATTAAACAACTTTTATACACGAGGGGAGGAGTCAGCCGGCCGTCCTGGCGATGTAAACAAAGTGAAGATAGGACTCTGAAAACTCTGAAAACATCACAGACAGTGGGACTCGGGTGTTACACCCACTGTAGACAGTCATGACTCACAGAGTTATTTTCAGAGGATATACTTGATTTATATTTAAGTGTGAATAATCACATAAAAAGACTTTAAAGTTGAGTAATCCTAAAAAAAACAGATTTATAGGGGATCAAAACAAATAAAAAATGGTAGAACTTGATAGTTTAGCTTTTCTCCAGTGTGTGAAGCTCCATCGTCCACGATCGAGTCTCCCTTAGTCAAAGTGTTTCCCCAAAATCCCAAATCTGAATTAGCTGTTTTTTTCAGTTACAGTTAAGAACAGAATACCACAATAATGTAGGGACAAGATTAGTGTTAACTATTGGAAAGGTTCAGAGACACCAGGAGCAAGAATGTTAGAATAATTATTATAATAATAATAGCTTTATTTATATATCACCTTTAAAAACAAATGTTTACAAAGTGCTGTGACAGACAAATACAGAAACACGACAACAGAACAGAGATCAACAGAGAGGGCAACATTATAAAAATGCAAATGACAGGAATAAGATTGAACAGGCAGGTTTGGAGAGGCAGTTCAATACAAAGAAGGAAGATTAGTTTAAAATCAACCAGGAGAGAACAAAATCAAAATAGATGGAGAGTGTGACGACATCACATCACAGGCTGTAACCACAGAATGAAGATAAAAAGAAGAGATAAACAGATTGGTTAAATGAATAAAACAACAGAGAGCTGATGAGTTAAACCATAAAAGGAGGAATTTAAAAAAGACTAAGAGCAGTAAAATGAATAAAAGGAAGGGATATATCTTTAAAGGAGAAATCACATAAAAGCAAGTCTATAAAAGTGAGTTTTAAGAAGTGATTTAAAAGATGCCACTGACTCTGCCCGCCTTATCTCCTCAGGCAGGTTGTTCCAAAGTCGAGAATGATATGATTCCCCCCCCCCCCCCCCCTGGTTTAATTTGTGCTGGTGCTCATTTGATGATGCCCCGTTTTACTGAACTCATTTTATTTAAGATCCGCAGTGACAGACTGATCACTCACCAGCAGCACGACACATTATTCAACATCTCATGTGACACCCAATGTGAGCCCTTTGTGACCGACCAAATCTCCTTTTTTGTTACAGGAGGCCTGCTCATCTGTCTGCCTCGGGAGCAGGCCGCACGCTTCTGCGCCGAGATCAAATCCCCGAAATACGGCGAGGGCCACCAAGCGTGGATCATCGGGATCGTAGAGAAAGGAAACCGCACCGCTCGCATCATCGACAAGCCCCGGATCATAGAGGTGGCACCGCAAGCAGCCACGCAGAATGTCAACCCAACTCCTGGTGCGACCTCTTAATCCTCCCCCTCTTCTTTTTGCTGCGTCGGAACCCAAAAACCAGAACCCAGAAGATCTGATTTTTTTAGATACATAAACTGCAAAAAGAAAACATCCTAGAGTGTTGAAATATATACACATAAAGTAGTACTTACACAGAAGAGACTGTGTTGACGTGTATCTACATGACAAGCAGCCCCACACAGTGGCTCTAAAGGGGCATGACATCACCAAGTGGACTCTACCTGCAGTAACCACATGAAAGAAAAAAAATAGAGCATACTTAAAAAAAAAAAATCCATTTGCCTTTTGTGTCCGTTTTATTCTGTTTTTGTTTGATATGTGTGAATGCCGGGCAGCTTCCGAGTAGAGAGTGCTGTTGATACAGACGTTAAAATGGTTGATTCAATTTGAATCTTAGGAAGTCTGTTGTCTGTTGCCTCTCTGGGTCTCATCCAGCAAGCGGCCCATGTGACCATGTTTATGTTTGTCCATTCACTTTGTACAGTTAAAAAAAGCTTTAGTTTTAGTTCATTGATGTAACTGATGCCTTGAAAGAAACTTGAGTGTGACCAGAATGGTTTGTTTTTTTATTACTTTGACTTTTTGTATTGCCCCCTCCTGAACTAATAAATATTCAATTAGATGTTTTTTTTTTGTTCGCCCTCTATACGGGTGCTGCATTCGAGAATACAACAATATTTTAACTTCCAATATTAACTGCACATTGAATCATTTAAAAAAAAAAAAAAAAAGCATTTGTGCTGCCCCCTGGTGCAAAAACCTGCAAACCCCCTCTGCTGGAGAAAAATCACGTCATGATTTCATTCCCAGTATGTCATCAGATTTAGGGTCACATGGTGATTCTTGATTGCATCATTTAGATTGCAGTGTTTTTGTTGCAGATGCTTCAGTAGAGTTGCCTGACTTATTGTTATGCAACTTCCAGCTGTTCAATGTCCAGATTTTTTGTTTGTTTGTCCTCATAACCTGGATGAATCAGCAGGGCCTCTGTAAATGTTCAAATGGATATCAGGAACAATAAATGACCTCCACAACACCTCTTAAAATAAACTTCTCTTACAAAATAGATTCTTCTTCTGATTGTGTTCATACAATTACTTAAAAAGTGTAAATGCAGAAAAGTTACGAGTAAATCAACCAGTATGATGAACTTATTTGTAATAGTTTAGATTTCTTTTCTTTTTTCAAAAAGCTGCTGATAGTGAGCTGTGTCATAGGTGCATAATGACTTTAATCGTTTTTACTCAAAAACAAAACAGCCTTAAATGGACAACACAATCATAGACATTCACACTCATGTAATCATGGATTCATATTTCCAGACATCTTGAAGATCTATTCACAAAAGTAATATGTACAAACCAAAGAACATGTATAAAGAGTATATTTACATTTATTACATAAAACTTGATTTATATACAGTCACACTGACAAAATGAACCTTTCCGAAAACAAAAATTTCCATAATTTTAAGGACATATCTTTACCTTTTTAGGATCAAAAAGACAGCTCCGAAGTTCATAAATATCAATAAATTAGAGGAGTAACAACTATTTCTCTTGTGGATGACAGAGTGGAATGACCAGCTCCCATAATGTGACCCACCACACAAGAAAGAAACTAGAAATGTGCAAATGGAACCAAATGCAGCAAATCATCTCGGTGTCTTGTCATGCGTGCTTTTTCCCATTTTCCAGCTGTACGTGCTTTGCATTCTCCGCCCTCTTCTTATCATTTTCAGGCTTGAAAA
Organism: Labrus mixtus; assembly: GCF_963584025.1. Taxonomy (NCBI): domain Eukaryota; kingdom Metazoa; phylum Chordata; class Actinopteri; order Labriformes; family Labridae; genus Labrus; species Labrus mixtus. The sequence continues at coordinate 1,759,033 of NC_083615.1, read as the reverse complement.
GTGATTGGATATCGAGCATGGCCTTCCAAATGTGCTGACCAAAGCGGTATGAATCCTGCGGGCAGACCGAAAGGCAATAACAGAAAGGGAGAAAGAGCAGATGGAGTTGAGTGTTGAAGGACAGCACAATAACTAAACAGATGGATGTTTATTAACCACATTCCAGTAGCAGCTATATTTTCTTTGTCATGCTTAGGGTGAGATCTCGAATGCCCTTATTACTGCTGAGTTGTAGGTTGTAAGCTTTAAGGATCACTGACAACATTCCTTTGATGCAGTCTGATTCATCAGCAACTGAGTATGCAATTAAAACAAATGAAACCATAGACCACCTACCATAGACTGTAGAGGGTAACCTGATCATATTTCAAGATAAAACAATACAATTGATCACCCATACACTGCAGTCTGACAATGTAAGGATCCTAGTAGCCTACTAGATAATGTTAGCGTTAGCTAGCAAGTACTTAAAGTCTTTCTATGTGATTTTTCACACTTCAATATAATATAAATCAAGTCTATCCTCTGAAAATAACTCTGTGAGTCATGACTGTCTACAATGGGTGTAACACCCGAGTCCCACTGTCTGTGATGTTTTCAGAGTTTTCAGAGTCCTATCTTCAGTTTGTTTACATCGCCCGGACGGCCGGCTGACTCCTCCCCTCGTGTATAAAAGTTGTTTAATTGAGGGACTAGAGAAAAGAAGAATAACATACTGTACTCACTGCTTAACTGTGTTTCTAGATCACGCTCATTTCAGGTAAATTTACATGCAGTGTGAAGATACGAGCAAAATAAAGATCACTAGCATTAGCATGCTAACACAACAATACAGCGCGAGTTGTTTTGGTTTCATGCTGGTGCTCAAGGGCGACATCTGCTGGATCAAAAAATCACATATAAAGCCTTTAAAAAGCTATTATCACTGTTTTGCAGTTTAACAAGTTACAATATAAACGGCTTTATAACTAGCCCACATAATGTTAGCTTTGGGGGAAAAAACGGCGAGAAAATGTACTTGCTAGCTAACCTGAGTTTAGCCTGAAGTGCTTGAACATGAATGCTGGCTTTAGGTATTTTCTAAGGCTAATGGGTTTTGAACTGTTTAACTTTGAAACATGGTCAGAAATCCCTTCATATTGTCGAGTGTCTTTTCAGATGCTCATTTGTCAAGAAGCTGTAATTGAAAGACTAGCGCATGACTTACAACCTGGAAGCCCATTTCCACCAGTTAAAAAAATAAAAATTGAAAATTTGGCTTTGTTGAAAATTATGAGATAATAAAGTCATAATTATGAGATAAAGATCAAGATTTTCTTTTTGTTTATCGTGTCCCTTGCTCAAGTGGTTTATTCCGTGACTTCTGCTCCAGGGGCCTCTATGTACAGTCCTTGAATGTAGACTTCAATGTGACCGCGATGCATCCTTGAATGTCATAATTATGACTTTATTATCTCATAATTTCGACTTTTTATCTCATTATTATGACTTTATTATCTCATAATTTTGGCGGAAATGGGCTTCCATACTTACAACCTGGAAGACAGTATGACTTTAAAAAAACATTTGAGCTTTCAACCCTCAGCATGATTTCAGTAGAAGATGGCCACATTGCAAAAAAAGGTAATATATGCCACGCTCTTATTTTGTGCTCTTACTGTGTCGGGGCTGGAGAACTTGCTGGAGATGTGGAATGTTACGAGGTTTTCCCCAATGATAATATAAGACACACCATAACCATCATCAGCCACCTGCAAGTAAACAGATGCAATAAGATTATTTTACAAAACATGTTATATGTGTTACTTATAACATTAGATAATTTAACTCACTGGGCCAAATCCACCACCAGCACCCACGTATTTTGGGAACTTGTTGATGTCGACTAAGTTAAGCTGCTGCTGAGGAGTCTGGCTGGTTGACAACTTCCAGGGCTCTGAAAGCACCTGGAGAAAAAAAAGACATGTTGTTGTATGGAAAAGAAATGTGAAGGCAAAGCTCAGATTTATCAAATGATCAAAGATGATCAAGATTACCTTCTCCAGAAATGGGGAGTTCACACCGAGGTATTTGGACACAATGTAGAGACAGAAGAGATGGCGGTCGATGCCAGAACCAGTCATGGCCAGACGATACATGTTTTGATGCTTATCCGACGCCGTCCGAAATAGGGCAAGTCTCTGGGCATTCTGGGCAGAGAGAGACAACCAGCACATAATAGTGACATAAAAGCAGGACAACACCTCAACCCTGCCAGGACAGCAGAAAGATCAGAGTCCAGGGCATTGACATTCAGAGACATATTGTCACTGGGTCTTGGTGACCAAGTCCTTAGCAAGCACAATGTGACTTCTCAAAGCGTGAACCTTCATACAGTACACACTGACTGGAAACTTCTAAACCGGATAATAACCCAAAATGAACCCGAAACTTTTTGTTGCTAAGGAATAAAAACGACTCCTGTTAAGACTGCGTTTAAAAAGTCTCAATATTCTCGGCTCCTCTCAGACCCTCAGGAAGGTTGAATAAAAGCCTGGTTCTGCTGGGGTTAAGATTTTAAAACCCTTAAAACTCATTTATTCAGTCTGGCTTTTATATAGTGCTTTATATAAATTCAAATCTTAACTTTATTGTATTGTCTTTTTTATCCGACTACAATTTTAAATATTCTTCTCCTATGTATTAATTTTAATATCTTTTTGCTTTTATGTGTCATATTTTATTTTTTAATTTTTATACATATATTTTTTTTAAATTCTTATTGGTGTGCATTAGTCTCTCAATGATTTTATAAACTACTTTTTCGTCAGTAACTTTTTCGCACTCTTGTAAAGCACTTTGAACTGCAATTGAATTTGTCTGAAAGGTGCTGTATAAATAAAGTTTGATTGACTGATTGATTGATTGATTGATTGATTGATTGATTGATTGATTGATTGATTCCACCACTACAAGTGCATAATCATTTTCTTGAACCCTCAAAATTTAAATAAGTAGTTATTTTTTTATAATATAATATGTAATTGTGTTCCTGATTTTCTTTGTGTTTCTGGTTTCATCTTACCGTTGCACCTGAGTCCTCCATGGCTCTGACAAAAGCAACCGCCTCAGAGGTGCAGGAACGTACCGTCTCCGTCCGACCGTCTCTGAACATACGCGTCATCGACGACTCGTATGTCAGACAGAACACTCCCTGGTCCTTTAAAGCAGAAGGAGAAAAGTCAATTACTAATAAAAGTAAATTATGGAAGTTGAACATTCACAAAAACAAGTGTGAGCAACAATGGAAATGGTATCATTACCCTGAACTGAGCCAGCTGCAGGGCCAGCTGAATGAAGGCGTCAGGGCTGGTCCTGCATTTCTTGATCAGTCCTTTCCCAAAGTCACTAAACAAACAGGCATGGAAGTCCACATCATCGGATATCTGCTTGGCTGATAGATATGAAGTCTCAATTGCGTCTTGGCACTAACAGAAAGGAAACGAGACAAACATCCCAGTTCAATTTTGTGCTAAAAATACATTGAAGTGACTGGTAATAAATATTGTATAAAAGGCTTTACTCTACCTCCTTTGAAATCTGCCACTGCAGCCGAGCGGGATGAGGCAGGCCTTTGTTCACGTCCCCTTTACAGTGTCCCTCCTCTGAGTAGCCAAGATGGAAGCAGTCTGTTGCAAGGACGTACTACAGAGGCAGAGAATGACAGCTGTAAATATATGCAAACTTAAAAATGATCAGAATCAGAATCAGATTTATTGTCCAGGTATGTTTACACACACAAGGAATTTAACTTCAGTGAACTGTGCTCTCTTATGTACAGGTACAACATTAAATATCAACAATAAACAGAATAAGAAAAGACTAATATTTACATGACTAAATATGAAACAGTGCAGTGGTGAATAGTGTAAAAGATGCTGAAGTAACATGATGAGTAAAATGCAGTTATGTGACAGATGAGTCAATTAAGATGTTTATTACAGTATTTACATAAATAAGTGGATTGATCATTTAAATTAAATAATATATATACACATATATGTATATTCACAGTGAATTATTGCTTTTATGATACAATATTGAAAGACATTTTCACCTCCCACATGTGTCCTACGATTGGTGCATCGGCCCAAGAATGCTCGACATTAATTCCCATTTTGCCGTTAGTGTAAGAGATCAAGGTGAAAGATTTGTCAAACCACCTGTGAGAAAAGAAGGAACAACGATTTATTTTCTGGGAGAGATGAGACAATTAAAGCTTAAAGGCTTTATATGTGATTTTTTGATCCAGCAGATGTCGCCCTTGAGCACCAGCATGAAACCAAAACAACTCGCGCTGCATTGTTGTGTTAGCATGCTAATGCTAGCGATCTTTATTATGCTCGTATCTTCACACTGCATGTAAATTTACCTGAAATGAGCGTGATCTAGAAACACAGTTAAGCAGTGAGTACAGTATGTTATTCTTCTTTTCTCTAGTCCCTCAATTAAACAACTTTTATACGTGAGGGGAGGAGTCAGCCGGCCGTCCCGGCGATGTAAACAAAGTGAAGATAGGACTCTGAAAACTCTGAAAACATCACAGACAGTGGGACTCGGGTGTTACACCCATTGTAGACAGTCATGACTCACAGAGTTATTTTCAGAGGATAAACTTGATTTCTACATTTAAGTGTGAAAAATCACATATAAAGCCTTGAAACAGTGCTTGGAGCTAATATCAGAGACCTTCTCTTGATATCTCTGCCTACCTGTCGTAACATTTTCCATGAAGAAGGGACTTGGCGTAACTATCCAGTGAACGGGTCTTTGTCGGGTCATAACCCTGTGGCTCATCATCCAGTGTCAGGAAGAAGGCAGCTGACTCCACAGCGTCCAAGGACACTTTGTTTGCTCCCTGGCTAAAGTACTTAATCCGGGTCCGAGCCCATGGAACTCTAAAAACAGGATGTGAGAATACGATTATTTAGCTGCTTTTTTCCTCGTGTACGTTCATGTGTGTGCTGTTCCAAGTTTTTGTTGGATTTCCTACCTGTTCCCCGCAGTCAGGGCAGCGAGTTTGAGTTCTCCTGGCTGTGGTTCTGACGTGTCATTTAGGATCCTTTGAAATTGTGTCTCCAGTTCACTGGGTAAGAGGTGGCGCCCTCCTGTGTAAAGCCACACCTGGAAGAAACGACCCTTGTGGTAGACGACCAGATGCTTGCGGTCGGTCAAGTGCTGCACGATATCTAAAGGGGAGGGGACAACAACCAAAAGATGGGTACAAGAGGCAGGAAGTAAGGGGAATTGTGCAGACGGTGTGTGTGTGTGTGTGTGTGTGTGTGTGTGTGTGTGTGTGTGTGTGTGTGTGTGTGTGTGTGATTCTGTCTCTTTTACAGGTTGTACTGTTTTTCATATTTATTTGTGTTGTATACACATAACGACTTTCATTCCTGTTAATGTTGTTTGTTCATTTAAAGTGCAAGAGTGGAAAACTCACAAAAAATAAAATACAATAACTTAATAAAAATAAATAGATAAGCGTGGAAAAAAATATATTTGAGAAGAGTAGTATCAAAAAAATAAATAATAATAATACTAATAATAATACAAAATGACGAGACAAACATAAATAAAAAATAAATTAAAAAAATAATAAAATATATAAATAAATATTTATTTTTTATTTATGTTTGTCTCGTCATTTTGTATTATTATTAGTATTATTATTTGTTTTTTTTTGATACTACTCTTCTCAAATGTACTTTTATTTTTTTTCCCACGCTTATCTATTTATTTTTATTAAGTTATTGTATTTTATTTTTTGTGAGTTTTCCACTCTTGCACTTTAATTCTTGTCTATTTGTTGGACTGTGAGGGTTGTTTATAGGGAGAAGTGATACTGGGTTACTGGGTTTTTAAATGTTTCTGGGGGAAAAAAATAAAAATGTTGATGTGCATCCCAACTGCACTGCACTGTATGTCTTGAACTTGCTTTAATAAAAATATGTTGAAAAAAAAACAAGTATAAGCAGATGGATGAATGTTCCCTTTAGTACATTATCTTTACAGTTGTTTACCGGTTTCGATCCCAGGAATGCGGGTGGTGTTAAACATCCTCTCCATCTGAGTGGAACACATTGGAACAGTCCCCAAAGCCCTCAGCTGAGAACAGAAAAGAATCAAATAAATACTTAGTTTTATAGTAGATTCATTGATATATTGTTTATACTTGAGCTTGTGAGAAGATAATGGATAGAAGAAGAAGTAGAGTGACAAAGAGATGAGTTTGTATGTTTTAATCCATAAGCTGATTGGCTGATCGGAGTTAAAGCAGAGAAGTGGTAAAGTCATTACCGGTGCATGTTCACCACGTTCCAGTTTGCGTCTGTACTGCAGCATTGCATGCACCACATTTCCTGCTCGTGCAGCCTGTCGGTGTGTCGGGGTCACGTACAAGAGGTCCTTTACATGAATCCAACAGATAGAATATATCAGGAAATAGAGTGTGACAGTGGGACTCGTGTTACACCCATTGTAGACAGTCATGACTCACAGAGTTATTTTCAGAGGATATACTTGATTTATATTATATTTAAGTGTGAAAAATCACACATAAAGCCTTTAATATTTTCTTATCTGTTATGAATTCAAACAAATATACTCCACTGACATAATACACTCAACTAGCGACAGTCTATCTTACCATTATATAGAAGTTACTGTTAACCATGATAGGACTTCGGCCCCTGAGGTAGATGTACTCCTCCCACCAGTCACTCACCTATAAAGTTAACACTTTGTTATTGAACAGAACATTGAACAGTATTTGTTAAACCACTTTAGCACACTACTCACATAATTAGTTGCCCACCAGGATTTTAGGATGAGATACCTCTGTAGGAGGGCGGCTTTGGAATCTTTAAAGTCATTGGCCAAAATCTCCATTTGGTTGTATTGTTTACTGTCCAGCAAAGGTTGGACTGACTCCAGGTACTGCGGGGGGGGGGGGGGGGGGGGGGTTAGGTTTATGTTTTTTTAGGACAGTGAAACATTGTTGTGTGGAAACACAGCTGATACAATAGACCCTGTAACTCCATAACAATGCAGGTCAGTAAGTGCAATCACAGCTTGCAATGTTTGAAGGATTTTATAACAATAAACTGACATGACAAACCACCAAGAGTTTTTTCTTCCAGTACTGTCTTGAATCTTTCCCCGTCTCTCATTTCAAGACATAATTGGGCCTAAGTCGTTAGTGTGTTCCGTACAAGGATAGTAATTACAAACCCTGTGAATTGTGTCATCCACATTGGGCACCGGGAGCCTGGGTAAAGAGGCCTGGAAACTATAGAGGAGTGGTCTGCGTCCAGAGAACATCTTCACCAGGCTCTGTAACAAACAGTAATCAGAACATCAACAACACACACAATTCAAATATTTTTTTAACATTTACTCAATTATTAACCATAAGTAAGTAAAGGGCACAAAGATTAAACAGATGACCAGACGGTTTATTAACACAGCTGCTATTATCCTCTGTTGTCAAACTCATGGTGGAAAGCTCCACTGTGACTGTAGTGTTCTATTGCTTAGTTGCAAGTTGTAGCCTACATTATATAAATGTTTGGTAATCTGACAAATCTTCTTCATTTCAATACTTCCTGATTTTGATCAGCAACTGGAAAGACAATTGAACCTGAACATCTAGAGTAAAACCAGGCCATATTTCAAGATAAAACTACTTTTTTTGGTCGTTCACTTGCTGATGTCGGAAACAGCTAACGTTAGCATTTAACCACCTAAAGCTAATATTTTTAGTTTAGCAGTGTTACATGATACAAGAGGAAAGCAAAAAAGTAAAACAGCAAGGATTTTAAGCCTTTCCTAGGAATTTTGTTCCTGGCTAATACATAATATTATAGCTAACTAGTCGTTCGCTAGGATGTGTTTGAATGCTAGCATTATGCTAATTTAAGTTTTCTAGTTTTAAAGTCTTTATATGTGATTTTTCACACTTAAATATAATATAAATCAAGTATCTCCTCTGAAAATAACTCTGTGAGTCATGACTGTCTACAATGGGTGTAACACCCGAGTCCCACTGTCTGTGATGTTTTCAGAGTTTTCAGAGTCCTATCTTCACTTTGTTTACATCGACCGGACGGCCGGCTGACTCCTCCCCTCGTGTATAAAAGTTGTTTAATTGAGGGACTAGAGAAAAGAAGAATAACATACTGTACTCACTGCTTAACTGTGTTTCTAGATCACGCTCATTTCAGGTGAATTTACATGCAGTGTGAAGATACGAGCATAATAAAGATCGCTAGCATTAGCATGCTAACACAACAATGCAGCGCCAGTTGTTTTGGTTTCATGCTGGTGCTCAAGGGCAACATCTGCTGGATCAGAAAATCGAATATAAAGCTTTTAAAAGTGTTGTTCAAACTTAAATTTGACCTGATGTCCCTTCAGATTCTCACTTTTCAACATCTCTTCATTTACTAATCACTTGGCAAGAGTTGTACATTACTATTACTTACAACCTTGAATACATTCGTTCAAAAGCATTTGAGTTTCTCATTCTGAACATGATGTCAATGGAAAGGATGGCCTTGTCAATATGGTGAAGTGCAAACAGTAGCAAAACAATTCAAGGCTCAGAAAGAGTGAGTGAAAGACAAAAGGTCAAATGTACCAGCCACAATTTGGTTGAAGCGCTCATTTTCCCGTGGGATTCAAAAATCCATCCATGGTAGGAGAGCAGAGCTTTCAGAGTGTATCTCAGGAGGTAGATGAGGAAGAGCCACAGTCCGGTGGCAAACAGGATGGCGCTCAGCACAGCTCGGGTCTGTACTGACACATAGTGCCTGTTCAGACAAAAGTCAATTATGATATTATTATCAAACAGAAAAATGTAGTATTGCTTCAGCAGGTACTGGAAAGAGATGATAATAGCAACTGCAGGAGATTTTTTTTTCTGACCTCTGTGGCAGGTTTTCCTTGATTGTGTCAATCATTCCGAGGGAAGGGTCTATGCGAGTATACAAGGAGCTCATCATGGCAATCACAACTATCAGCCAACTGGATGGACTGGCAGGATAGACTCCAGCCAATACACCATTCTGAAAATGAAATTCAACATGTTTCAATGTAAGTAAGTGAGTAGTCTGGAAATATCTATACCTTAAATGCTTGTTTGTTATGTTACTGGTTGACATTTTACAACACTGATAGTCAAAGCTAGAATTGAAGCGTTGGCTGTTGTACCTTAAACTGAATGGCTTTCTTCTTCCATGCAGTCAGTCCCGACAGGTAGATGTTTTTGATGACCTCTTGGCTCAGTTTAAGGTCCACGCCATCCGGGCGCACAGTGAACTGGAAGCCCACCGCCTGATGGGCCTCGGCCATCTATGAAAGAGAACAAACGTGGAAATTAGATGGAATTCAATTTAGTCACCATGGCTTCCCAATGGAAATATAGTAATAAAGGTGAAAGCAGCCTTTTAAGATATATTTAAAGTCTACAGTGTACTCATGCAATTTCAGCTTTGTGTGCTTTTTCTAAAGAGATCTTAAAGTAGATATTCTGTTTCTTCAACTATTCAAAGATCAGATAGCTCAAGCTTTTTCCTATTAGTTCTGCACAGGAAGTATTGTGCTGTAAAGATCCAGAATCTGATGCACAGTTATAATATTTTGATAATATATACCTTACCACTTAAACCATATAACAGTTACCAAGAATCGTTTTTTAACTACTTATACAAGTTTCTCAAAGAGTTACAAAAAACACTGGTATAGACTTTCATAGATATTACTCAAAATTTGGACATTCAGTCAGGTAAAGTTGCAATGTTTGTCTAGTGTTTCAGAATGTGATAGGGCAGGCCGGTCTTATGCGGGGCTCAGAAATGAAATATCAGCTGGGAAAAAAAATACAGTAAAGTAATAAAGGCTCAGTAATTGTCTTAAACATAATTCCAATGGTCGAGTGAAATTCTACACACAAATATTTTGAGTTCACAAACTACTCCGTTTAATTGGCCAGCTTGTCAGGTCTAGGATTACTTTTTTTTCCATGTCATCTGACTGAACAGTCACTAAGTGGGACAAAGTTCAATGGCCAGATATAGCCATGCACCGGCTGAGCATGTGTGCACACCTCAGATGGGCATGAAAATATAAACAATGGCTGAATGTTAAGCTCTTTAGCATTACATGAGCTCTCTGATGATTTATTAGACAAGTTGAAGGTCAGCATTCATTTTTACTTGAACAATTAAACAAAGGTGAACTTCCCTTTTAAGATCTCAACCTTTTCAAATAAACAAAAATACTCTCATTTAAAGCATTTGACATGTTTTACTGTCATGTTGTTCAAAAACAGAATCCTGCACAATAGCAAACCTGCAAAATTCTCAGCAGTTAACACAAGTACATGCAGAACTAAAAAAAATCCCCTTGTACCTTTTTCAGGCCAGATTCAGTAGAATCCAATCAGAAGGAGTCGAGCTGTGACTTTGTTTCTGCCAGTGATTCAGTAGAACTCTTCTGTACTCTGGCTTGTATGCTCTCAGTGACTCCTGTGTCCTTGAATTGGCTTTCCTCAGGTAGTGAGATCAGGGCTGTTGTCTCTGTGCTTTCCAAACCGCCCTCCTCCCCTCTTCCCCAACGTAAACTCTCTTTCTCTCTCTCTCTCTTTCACTCACTTCCTCCCTCATGACATGCTTTTTTTGTAACACGACACCAAATACAGAGAGCGCCTAACCTCAAGTGTCATGTGCCTTCAGGTCACTGCTGTGAAACTGTATATCCTCTTGCAGTGCTGTGTTTGGATGTCACTTACACCAATGTGACGTTTCCTTTTCAGAGACTGAAAGTGCAGGCAGTATTAAACTGTGAAAGTGGAGGTAGAATAGTGTGAAGAGAATAAATAAAAGATGTCTAAGGTTATTAAAGTCGAGGATTTTGCCTGGATAAGAGCATAGGTAAATGTGACCTCACAAAGAAGTGTTGCTGTAACTGTGTGATCTTTTTTGGATATAATCCAAACCTTAAAGTGCAAAAATACTGTTACAAGGAAAGGATGATTTTTGTCAAATGTAAATCCTTTTTTCATTAATAATCTTTATTTACGCAGATAATTTTTATTGAGATTCGGACCAATTAAGGCCAAAGTCCTAAGAGAGTCATGGTTTAATGCAACAATATTTTACTTTGGTCATTTCTATTCCTCAGAGTATATAATACCCAGTGCTTTGGGCATTAGTCTAACTGTCGACCTTAAATAACCCCCCCACCCCCTTGCTCCCTATCCCTCTTCCTGCATCTTATCCCATCTCTCCCCCTATCCCCTTCCAAGCCCGGCGCAGTCTAGACCTGTGAAGGCTGTTTCGTCATGAGCCGGAGATCCAGCCGAAGATTTCTGCCTTTTAATAAGAAAGTTTTTTCTTACCACTGTAACTTTTACTGCTTTGATTAAAGTGTTCATGATGGATAGGCCGGATCTTTGTAATATAACAATAAGTAAGGTCTTTTACCTGCTTTTTGTAACATAACAATGAGTAAGGTATTTTACCTGCTTTTTGTAAAGTGTCTCGAGATAACACTTGTTATGAGTTGACGCTATACAAATAAAAAATGATTGATTGATTGATTGATTGATTGATTGATTGATTAAAAACCCACCGACCCTGGGAAAATATCTCCTTACATTTGAACAGGACATCACAAAACATAAAAAAAGTATTTTAAAAGTGGAGATAAAAAACAGATTCATAGCGGGTATATATGGGTAGATGAGGCAGGGCTTTGAGAGAGAGCGTTTGGAGATCCATCCTTATAACAGCGTTGTGCTCTATACTCGGCATCAGGACATGGTCTCCTACAACTGTCCCCTGTCCTGCCAATGCCACTTTATCAGCCCCGTGCACCTAAAGGAAAAAAGTGACACGATTTCAGCATTGACTGTTATTTACATATTATTTGGGTATATAATAATCACAATAGGAAAGGCATCTTTTATCTGACAAACATTTAATTCAGCTATCACTTAGCCTTCATGTAAGGAAGAAGTGATGTTTGTTTTCTGTCACATCTTTACCTCTCCCCATCTCTGTGAGTGCACACAGAATGATGTCACCACATTCTCTAAGTTGTTCCCACCAATCACAAGCAGCCTGTCAGAGGCACCCAGGAAGTAAAGAGCAGGGAGGTCTGCATCTGCTCTGGTGAGGGTGGGAAGCAGTTCAGACCAGGAGTCTTAACAGACAAAGAAAATACAGAAGCACATTGATTTCATACATTTACATTAGTGTGTTAAGAACTCTTCTGGAACAGTAAGAATAAGAAAAAAACAACCGATATTTCTCTTGCCAAAAATGCAGGAGTGTTCTCTTCTTCCTTACCTTCTCTTGTGTTGTACTGCAGCAGAAGTTTCTCTCCTGTCCTCTGGATGCATCCCAACACATAGACACAGTGTTCAAGGCTAGCGGCGAGGGGCACATCATGGGACAAGGACATGGTGAACTGGAAGTCAGTGAGCGGCAGTGAGGAGACAAACCTAAAGGCAGAGATGATTTAGTCCACAAATAATGTGAAAATGCTTCTCTGGGGGGGAAAGAAATCATTCTGAAAAGATCTGCACAATTCATCAGTGTCTTTCATGAAAACCTGCTTTATATGTGATTTTTTGATCCAGCAGATGTCGCCCTTGAGCACCAGCATGAAACCAAAACAACTCGCGGTGCATTGTTGAGTTAGCATGCTAATGCTAGCGATCTTTATTATGCTCGTATCTTCACACTGCATGTAAATTTACCTGAAATGAGCGTGATCTAGAAACACAGTTAAGCAGTGAGTACAGTATGTTATTCTTCTTTTCTCTAGTCCCTCAATTAAACAACTTTTATACACGAGGGGAGGAGTCAGCCGGCCGTCCGGGCGATGTAAACAAAGTGAAGATAGGACTCTGAAAACTCTGAAAACATCACAGACAGTGGGACTCGGGTGTTACACCCATTGTAGACAGTCATGACTCACAGAGTTATTTTCAGAGGATAAACTTGATTTATATATTTAAGTGTGAAAAATCACATAGAAAGACTTTAATATATCTTAACACAATAAATGCATTAATCTCTCAATTGGGTATTTATCATGAGAGATCATAGATTGGAATCTAGCGGTCAAAATGGCCGCTACGGCAGTTCTAGTAGTTATGGAATTCCGGCACTAACTAGTGTTAAAGACATTGACAAAGAGGACAGAAACCTCCACGTGTCCTCCCATGGATCATAGCGCTCCACAGCTGTATAAAGAGCAGTGCCAGAGTCCGGAGTCACCAAAGAGTCTAAGTGCCAGCCACCCACAGCATAAATGTTGCCTTCACAGGCCACTGCACTGAAGTGCCGTCTGTGCTGTGGAAGCAACAGATTGGAGTCAGTCTTCATTAGTGTTTTTAGAAAAGAAAGAGAAATGCTTGTAAAGTGTCATTACACACGCTGAACGACTGTCTAACCTTAATCAGGGGAGCTGTGGCCACCCATGTGCGCGTGAATGGATTGTACCTAAAGGAAGCCATCTTGAACTCCCAGCCTCTCTTCACACGCTGCCGGAAGCCTCCTATAATGTACAGGTAGTTAAACAGGACCGCTGTGGTGAAACACCACTTCTCAGCTCGGAAAGGAAGCTCTGTAACCAGGCGCCAATCGCTGCTGTCCTCCGACCCTTTCAGAGTGAACATGTGTCGAGCGAGTTCTGTTTCTGGGTCATTCCAGGAAGTCAGATTCTCCTTTCTGAGGCAGCACAGACATCGGCCTCCTCGTGTTCTCTGGCTCACCACCTCGGCCCGATCTTCTTCGTTCAGAGTCCTATAAGGTGTGTTTGAGACAAGAATAAAAAAAAAAAAAAAAAAAAAAAAACCTGAGTTCAGTCTTTGTTGCTAATGCAAATGAATTCTCGTCATGCAAATATAAAGTTAAGTGTTGCGTACTTGATGAGGTGAGGCGCCTCCAGCAGGTTTCTGCTCAGGTAGGTGAACACGGTCGTTTTCAGCTCCTCGCAGCAGATCTCCCGGGCCAGACTCAGGTAGGACAAACAGTTACCCGGGCTGAGGACATCGGACAGATCTGACAGGCACTTTGAGAGGAAGTCCACGGCCAGGAGGTAACAGCTGACCTCCAGAAGCAGAAAAAAAAGGACAAGAGGCAAGAGGTGGTTTGAATGACATTTCAATTTTTGCATAGAGAAAACAAAAGGTCAGATAAGTCGAAACATGCAGATCTGAAAACCTGGATACCTGGATGTGCGAGGCCAACTCCCCTGGAAGGACTTCAGATTTGTTATAAAAGGAGAACTCCAGGAAATGATAGAACACAGAGGAGGACACGTGGTCCAGGTGGATGAGGTTCTCTGACGTTTCTCTCATCCTGGACCGGGATAAGGCTCGGAAGTACTCGCTGCACTCCGAGAGTCTCCCAAGGTCGACCTTTTAAAAGATGAACCGATAATTCACAGTAACTGTAACCTCCTGTTAAGTTTGCTATTAAGTCAATACGGTTTCTGTTCATTAACCTACATGGAATGCATGTGTGCTGGTTTGGACTGTAACCATGGTTTCGCCTTCGTCTCCATGGCGATATGTGCGACGGGCTTCATTGGTTTTCCACTTCTCCGAGTCTGGTTTACCTGATCTATCTTGGACGTTATTTTGTATTGTCCAACTTTTTTTGGATGCAAAAACACCCTGAAGTCTTGTTAGACCACATTTCAGCCACAAGATTATCCACTCAAAAAGTGTCACCAAACATCGCCTGACGGGACTCATCTCACCCGACGGTGTTTTAGATCTATTTGTAGACCAGGTTTAATACACATGTTATTGGATTATTACTTCTAATGTAACACTCACAAAACAACTGCTTTTCATTAAACATTCAGGAACACTGGCACTGTACCCTGAAGAATTCCAAACAGCCACTGCAAATGGAAAACAAAGAGAGGATGGAACAATCAGTCGAGATTCAGTATCGCATGGCAACAACAGAATAAGGCATGTAGGAGCCAAGTTACATTCATACATGTTAAAGTCTTTATATGTGATTTTTCACACTTAAATGTAGAAATCAAGTATTTCCTCTGAAAATAACTCTGTGAGTCATGACTGTCTACAATGGGTGTAACACCCGAGTCCCACTGTCTGTGATGTTTTCAGAGTTTTCAGAGTCCTATCTTCAGTTTGTTTACATCGCCCGGACGGCCGGCTGACTCCTCCCCTCGCGTATAAAAGTTGTTTAATTGAGGGACTAGAGAAAAGAAGAATAACATACTGTACTCACTGCTTAACTGTGTTTCTAGATCACGCTCATTTCAGGTAAATTTACATGCAGTGTGAAGATACGAGCAGAATAAAGATCGCTAGCATTAGCATGCTAACACAACAATGCAGCGCAAGTTGTTTTGGTTTCATGCTGTTAAAAGCAGTATGGTATTGCTGTTAGAGCAGTGAGGTAGGTTACCATCACTTTAAGAGAGAGAGAGAGCTCTTTAGTGCTGTGGGAGGGTTAGACTGGTTTCAGGCAGTTGAGGACTGAGCCACATGGTTTCTTTACCGTAGTATCGTTCACTGATTCAGGAGAACTTGACTTTGAATCATCCAGTAAGATTGTTTAACAAAACTGTGGATTAAAGGAATTTGTTTTATCAGTTTTACTTCGGAGTCCTGTGGAAGTTTGTTCCTCTTCCAAGTGAACATAGACGAGTAAATCCAAGGCCATTTGATCTTCAACCCAACACAAGGCATGTGAAAGAAGACAGATCAGAGCACATGAGCACGCGGCTTTATCTTCGGCTTCAGACTTCCTGTTTTTTTCTGCAACAGATCCAGTGAATTCAGAATTGTCCCTCGATCTCAAGAGCTGTGCTTTTCTCTCTGGCCGGGTTATTCTTAGGACATGGTCATGGTCTCCGCCTCTCTGCTTTACACGTCATCAGGGGGGAGTTCAAGTTGCCTATGCAGTTCTACAACAAGAGTCACTTGATGTGTTAAAGTCTTTATCTGTGATGTTTCACACTTAAATGTAGAAATCAAGTATCTCCTCTGAAAATAACTCTGTGAGTCATGACTGTCTACAATGGGTGTAACACCCGAGTCCCACTGTCTGTGATGTTTTCAGAGTCCTATCTTCACTTTGTTTACATCGCCCGGACGGCCGGCTGACTCCTCCCCTCACGTATAAAAGTTGTTTAATTGAGGGACTAGAGAAAAGAAGAATAACATACTGTACTCACTGCTTAACTGTGTTTCTAGATCACGCTCATTTCAGGTAAATTTACATGCAGTGTGAAGATACGAGCATAATAAAGATCGCTAGCATTAGCATGCTAACACAACAATGCACCGCAAGTTGTTTTGGTTTCATGCTGGTGCTCAAGGGCGACATCTGCTGGATCAAAAAATCACATATAAAGACTTTAACATGTATTTTAAGACTGACACAATGTGAGCAGAAAGAAACGGTGCTTGACAACATTCTGAGCAAACTTTCTTTTAATTTATAATTTAATCGTGCACGAAGGAGCAACATAATACAGAGAAGCAGAATGAAAATTACACTAGTAGGACATAAATACTAAAAAAACATATAGGTAGTTCAAGAGGCACAGTTCAGCGTCTAATTTCGTCCCATAAGTAAACCAATGAATCTATGAGCAAAGACGGAATCAAGTCGATGATTTATGACTATTCAGTGCAATCTGTAAAATACAGGAGGCAGTCCAAATATAATAACAACACAGGAAGTTAAAGACGTACAGAAAATGTCAAACCTTCCCCTTTCAATTTAAACAAGCTCAAACAGTCTAGTCAAAAAGACACAATGTGACTTAATGCAAACACAGTTTTCAATGATTGTTGGATATAATAAAGGGAATTAAAGGTGATGACCTTTTTACAGTTAGGAAGAAAAACAGATGTTTGGACATTTCAAGCTACGATACATAAGAACATGAAAAGCTTTGAATAGTATCAGAGCATACGATATGTCAGAAGTTATTAAAGCTAAATAAAAACAGTCTGAAATTTAAGAAAATTTAAAAATAGAAACGTTTAGTCTGAAGAGTTGATAAGATCAAATATTACAGATTTAAAGGCCATGATTACAGTGACATTATATTAAACAGAAGGCTTCTAACAATGACATGTCAGTGAGTGTTTCACTTAATAACAAGGACGGTGTTTTTCATCAGGCTTGAAGATCTATACATGCTAATTCAGAATTACATTTTTTTTAAAACAAGTGAGGTAGAAAGACTCAAAACACAAAAGCCTTCAACACTGAACTTAATACTATTTGCTTTACTGAACAAAATAACTATCACAGTAAGATTTACTGTCTGAACTTCACATTCTGTGGTGCCCAAAATTGAGTGTTGCCAGTGAACAACATACAATGCTAGAGCTACACGCTCAAAAAAACCCTTTACACTATAGGAATATGCCTTCCAGTAAAAAAATGTTCTACCTGCAGGCATGTGATTGTGCACCATGATCGAATGTTAACCCACTTTGCTTGTCATGGGCAAAGCTGCATAGGACTGCAGTTTCATTCAAATATGGCTGAATAGGAACCATAACCGAGGAAACAAGAGCATGAAGAATGAAAAAGGAAAGATGAATGAGACGTGATGGAGGGAATCAGGAGAAGAGCTTCTTTTGTTTGAAGTAGGCATCAAAACGACACTGGGCATAGTCCTGTAAAACAATGTGATTTACTATAGGGCAGAGCATACGACAAATTCACTTTATATACATGAAAACATTGATGTGTGTGCAGCTTGTGTTTGTATGAGTCTGTAGAAGAGAGAAAAAAATGTCCTTACCATGTATCCAAACTCAATCTTGGATATCTTTGCTTGAATGATTGACCACAGGCCCCACAGGAAGTGTGATGCCAACGCGTACCTACAAATCAAAGCAACAGTCATGGTGAAGAAACACAGATCATTTTTGAGAGAACTCTTTACTATTTATATTTCAATATTGCTGTTGATTGTTAGATGACCTCGTGTTACCTGTTAGCCTCAATGATCATGTCCTCCTCCATCTGTGTCTGGTCCACAGGGATGTCAGAGTATTGTCTCTGCTCTGCTAAATAACCTCTGATAAAATGAAGCTGGAAACAAAGCAACATGGTTTGTGACACATTCATGTAACAAGATTTCTATTTTTCTTTTATTTATAACATCGTTATTTGACACAAAACAAACTTCTGGTTATATCAGAAAATATTCAACATTTGTTGTCGTCTTAATTTTTTCTGTTTGATTTTCTCTGAATTCATTTTTATTTCAACAATAAGGGAAAACTGGATGACTCCTTCAAGGAAAAAAAGTATTAAAAATGTGATTTGCTGAATGTTGGGAATATTTCGATAGAGCCCTAATTTAAAGCTTGAAATGGTAAGAGCATATTTGTACCAGTAGAGGGCGCTGTTTGACCATAACAAGTCATTTATATTCCATAAATATATAACCTTGAATCTTTAATTTAAAAAACACAATATCAATAATAATACATTTTATTTTTAGGTGCCTTTCAAAACACTCAGAGTCACCTTACGAAGCAGAGTTTAAACTTTACAGTTACACAACAATAAATCGATAAAATTAAGATTAAAAAGATAACTTTTCAATGTATAAAATCATTGTGAAGAGGACTCATTGGACAAGACGGATAGTGATCAAACAGAATATGCTAAAAAGTAAAGAGGCATGTTAAGTATCAGGCCAAGTTTTACAGGGAGGAGTTTAGAAAAGTAAATATTTAAATAGTAAATATCAGCTTAAAACCAACAAGTCTTTCAGGGTAAGCAATATATCGTCTTTGACTTCCTGAATGATTCCCCTTCAAATAACTTCAGGCTGTATCTTCCATCAAGAGGATCACCTCTACCTGAACTATTTTAACTTTCATATTATAATAAAAAATCACTTTGAATCTACCTTGAAGTTATAACCTCTCTTTCTTTTATATATATTCACATTTTCTAGTACTTTTATCAGATCATATTATTCTATACCAAGCATAACTTATATTCTGAATGAATGTCGTCATTGTGAGTAATGTGAGCCACTGTTAGCTTTAAAGTTAGAGAGACGGTATGTTACCAGATCTAAGTGGTTTGGACTGACCTGCTGCTCTCTGGTGGGATAGTCCTCTGGAGTGGATTTGTAGAAGGGCCACTTGTTGTAGGTGTAATCATACATCCACTCACAGAAATGGTTCCCAAAGTCAAAACCCCTGCACAGAAATTTAAATCATCATCATCATCATTATTCAAATGCACAGGGGAAACATTCAAATATGAACTTTAAACAATTCATTTCTAAAAACAGAAGCTATCAATACTGATGATGTGCACCTCAATAAAACAAATGTGTTTACTCGTACCTGTAGTTGTAACTGCTGTACTCAAAGTCTATCAGCATGAGGTTATCTGTGGACGTGCGTTCCTCATCTTCCAGCATCAGAATGTTACCTGACGCATCAAACAAGACGTGAGAAAACCACACTGATGTGTCACACTCTCTAAAGACTGATTAGATTCAAGATTCAAAATGTTTATTGTCATGTGCTCAGTAGGAAACACGTTTCCCTGTACAATTAAATTCTTTCTTTGCTGCCCACGATGAATGCCAACAATAAAATATTAAAATTAAACATAGCCAAATAAAAAATACAATAATAATAATTTAAAAAAAAACAATAATAATATATAAAAATATACAAAATATACAAAAAACAAGGCAATTTCAAGGCAGTAGAGTGGAAATAGAAAATTTAAACTGTGCAAAAAATGAGTCTAATATGTACAAACTGAGCATGAGGTAGTTTGTGATTGTTACACTCCTGTCAGTTGTTTAGGAGGATTATTATATTAGTTTAGGATTAATTATTAGAGGATAGCTTAGTCTATAAAAAAATGTATGATTTGTTATATTGAGAAGTTTATGTAATCTGTAGACTGAATGAATGAGTGGTCTGTATGTTTTCATTTGGGAGAACAATGGAGGTATTTATGGTATGTCATCTTCTTCAGCTCCTACATGACTTCCAGTGTTTCGCTTTTTATTTGCACTACTAATGCGGCGGCTGTGGCTCAGTGGGTCTCTAAACCGGAAGGTTATGGGTTTGATCCCAACATGTCTGATGTGTCCTTAACCCCTAGATTAATCCTACTGCTTGGTCAGCGGTGTATGCATGTGTATGAATGGGATTAGTTCATTCTGATGGTCACTTTACACAGCAACCATCAGGGTGTGAATGTGGAGGTGTGACCTGCGGTGTAAAAGCGCTTTGAGTAGTCAGAAGACTAGAAAAGTGCTTTACAAGCTCAAGTCCATTTACTAAATAGGCTGTTCTGATGAATGTATATCACCAGTTAATGAGTAGTACAAATCTCACAATGGTAAAAAATGTGAAGGTATACATATGAAGGTGTTACACTCTTTTTTAGTAACTTTGTACTTTGAAAGTTAATTTTCTGTAAGCTATTCCCTTTCAATAGAAACCTGATTCTCTTATTGGCTAACTTCCACTCTGATAGGATGATGGATCTGAATGTGAGCTGACCCTATTAATAACCACAGCCTGCCTTACGCAATTCACTGCTCTACCAGGCGATGTCACAGGGCCATCAGAGGATTGATCAATCAGCTACATATTAGAGGTGTGCAAAAGAGAAAAAGCAATAAAAAGGAAGGATAAGTTGTTACCTTCCTGGACGTCATTGTGGCAGAAAACCACCGGAGATGGAGTCGCTGCCAGTAAAGCACTGTGATGGAGATAATAGACAAATAGAAAGAAATGGAGACAGTTAAAATACTAGTTTATGAAAAAAATGAAGCATCAGGAAAATACATTTCATTTAGTATAAATCTGCATCGTAAAGATACCCTAGCCTAGTATATACTGTAAACAGCCCTGAGGCAATGACACACAAACATCTCATTTTATCCACAACTCACTATTTCAGTGCAAGCTTGGCAGGCAGCCAATCAAATTCAACTCTCTCAGTTTACATTGAACAAAACACAAGCAAACACTTACTCTATTTATTGTATATAGAAACATTTTAGTGTAATTAGAAATAGATAAAAGAGGTGGTATAATAGGTCTTATAAACTAAACAAAGCTGAATGAGCTTCACTGTTGCTCTTTGATTAAGTAGCTTTTATATTTCGTTCAGTTTGGGACTAGTCCAGATAAGCAAGATAACACGTGTGTTTATAGATAAACACAGACAATAAACACTTTTTATAATGGCTGTCGAGGTCAGACTGCAGAGGACTCAGTCAGCAGTGCAGTCGTGGAAGGCACTGGGACAAAGGTCAGCTGTTAAGACTGAAAACATTACATTATGTCATCTCTCTCTGAGGAAATTCTAGAGTCATCACGTCCACTTTTCCCTTATCAATATGTCGTTTTCAGATTTTTTATTTCTTCATCTGATTTTTCTTTTTCTGATTCAAGTTAAATTTGTTTAAATTTAACAAATGAAGTTCACATAAACTATGACTAAAACAATGCTTGAGAGGGTTTTAATGTGACTCCAGAACATGCCGAGCACGTCTTAAACATCAGTATTGTTCGCTCTCATGTTCGTTTAAGTTCATGTTAATAATAATAATAATCTTTATTTATAGAGCACTTTTCAAAAACAAGTTACAAAGTGCTTTACAAGGACAGTAAATATAAAAACAGGCAGGTCATAGAATAATAAACAAGACAAGATTAAGGAATAAAAATCACTTTAAGATATAAAATCCCTTTTTAAAAGAACTGTAAAATACATACAATTCTTTTAAAGGAATTCTAAAAAAGTGAAAATAGTAACAATTTAAAATCAACACAAATCAGGAAAGGCTCGCCGGAAAAAGTGTGTCTTAAGAAGAGACTTAAAAGAGATGAGTGATCTCCTCGGGCAGGTCGTTCCAGAGTCTTGGAGCCCTCACGGGAAAATGCTCTATCCCCTTTTTGTTTTTAATTTTGCATTTGGAACCAACCATTTGTTCTTGGTGTTGGTCCAAAAATGTAAGTTTTTATAAAAAGCAACAACTCTGCCTGAAGTCTAAATGGAAGTTACAGTGGGGCAGGTAATATGAGAACACTTCAACTAAAACAAGCGAGCACGGGGATTCTGCAAAAGTGATTGCATCATAGTTTTGCTACATGCATTCAAAGCATTTTTTCTCAAACTGACAAGAAAACTCTGGATAGCAGTATTTTCTCACTGACACTGTTGGTTAGTGGAAGTAGGGCAGAGCTAGAGCTTATTTCCTACAGTGTAAGGCTTTATATAAACCATGCATATAATCCATAGGCTTTATTAGTAATGTGTCATTTGAAACCTGGGGCCCCCAACTCACCGGAGACTCTCCAGCTCAGCAGGCAGGTCCAGCTTCATCAGCTTGTTGTACTTCTTCACATGTGCTTCACGTGCAAAACTAAGCTTCATCACTTGATCCAGGTATCTGAAAAGAAATGAACAGAAACTACTTTTTAGAGCAGCTGTGCAGGACTCATTTTGTGCTGATTTTAGTGGCCCGTTTACTAAAAGCAGTACACCCTGGAAGGTGTACTACAAAAGCAAGGTTGACATACTGCACTGTGACTTTCCAAAAGGGGGGGCATGTCTTTTGATAAACATTAAAACCAGTGCCCCTATCAAAGCTCTGTTTTTAAAAGAATAAGCCAACAGCAAGGTACAGGTCAGCATGACTGTAATGTTCAGAGCAAGTTGTTTTTCCAATGTCAACCATGCCCTCCAGCCATCCTCTTTTCTACATCCTTCTGCTTGATTTTAACCGGCTGATATTTGCTTTTCAGGGAAATTCTGTAAACATAGACTCTTCTGGTGTAAGCGCTGTAAATTGAAAACTGGTTCATAACCAGTTTAAAGCTCCTCCCACCGTCTGTGCTGCTATGTTATGTCTATATTATGTGCAAACTCTGCCTTACTTGGCATACTGACGGATGATTCTGACTGACTCCCACCCATGTGTGTGTTTTTGTTTTTGTTTTGTGTTTTGTTTGTTTTCTACCCAGGAGTGTTTTTAAAAGAGGGGCGGTCTCTTTTTGAATTTGTTTTTGCTGTCAGCTTTGGACATCTAGATGTGTGCCCCTTGCCTCTCTTTTTGCTTTTCTTTCCATCATTTCTTGTGATACTGCTGGGTGTTCTTGTCTATCTTGTATGTCTGTATTGTAAAAAATAAAAATATAAAAAAAGCATTAAAAAAAAAGCTCTTCCCACCAGGGCTATTTACATATATTGAAAAAAAGAAAGAGAGAGTGACATCAAGGGGTCCTTACTTGTCAATGGTCCCAAATAGCCATTTAGGCTCTTTGTTGAAGGGCATACGCATTTGATGGAAGCGGGACAACTTGGTGGCGATCTCAGCTGAGATGCCCGGATATGAAAGTTGATCTGTGCGCATTCGGGTGTTCTGAAAAAATTAGACAAAAAAAAAAAAAAACATGACTACTTCTACAAGTTCTTGCTCTCTATAGGAAGAGGTTACGTTATTATTAAGGTGCTACATAGAAACTAAAATAGTACTCTATAATGGTTTATGTATTTTCACCTGTGGCTGCTTACCTGTCATGATATTTCTATTTTTGTAGCTTTTAACGATGTTTGAATTTTTTATTTTTTTTAGGGAGCCTTTTATAAAATCTGGCCAGCGACAACAGATGAAAATTAGCCTTTTGGCTAACTCTGGCATATTTACCAAAATGTATATTAATATGCAATGTCCCTGTAAAATAATAAATAAAATAAATAATAAACTAAACTAAACTAAAATAAATACTACTTCATATAAAAACAGTAACTATTTTTGTCGGATGAAAGTTAAAAAGACGTGTCAGAAAAACACAGAGAGAGGTTAGGAGAAACACATTATGTACGTGCATGTGTGCAATTGGGTGTGCCTAATACCGGCAGGTATTGTTCCAAGCGCCCTAGGGGGAAGATGCCATAAAGCTTTGGACCTAGAGCTCGCTCTGCCAGGATAGCAAACATCACGCTCTCCAACACCAGAGAGTCCACACCCTGAATAAAAGAAACACAAATCCAGATTAACAAGGTTGTACTTTTGACATTACAAAATGACTGACTTAAATAATCAATCAGTTTCTTCTCATGTTATCATTGAGTGTGCAAGCCAGCCGCACACATACATTCATGGAAAAAGTTATTTCATGAGGATCCTTACAAGACAGACCGACCTGCAAGATGGCCCCGTAGATTCTGAGGAGTACCCTGCGAGGTTCTTCTCCTTCAGTGCTCACATGGTCAGGCAAACTGCACAGGTAGAGTAGATTACTGAGTCCACCACTGCAAAACACAAACACCTGAGTTGTCACATCTGAGCAAGGTCGTTTTGTCTTCACAGAATCGAGTCTTCAAAATTAAGTCAGACACCACAAGAATGTATTAAGACAGTATTTTAGTGTTCGCACATGCGCAGACAAAGATATTAAGCAATCGAGCATATTCAATCTTTTATCAATGATAGTTAACTTAAAAAGCGCGTACTTACAGAAATAATTGGAAATCCAAAGAGGGACCAATGGATTTGTTTATTATAACGTATTATAGCTAGGAAGGAAATGTCCAGTAAAGGAAGCAATATTATACAATTTTGTCTCCAACCTGTTGATCAAGCTTCATGAACGAGCACCCCGAGAATTTTGCCACCACAATTTCCCAGTTTGGGATCAATAAAGTAATTCTAATCTATTCAATTTTATAAAAGGGGATCACCGGATATTTTTATAACTAGTTTACAGTCATGCAGAAATATTTATAGATTTAAATTTTCTTCCATGCAAAATACGAAAAACGTGATTGAAAAAAAAATGCATAGGATGACAAGAATAACAGTTTAATGCCGGCCATATAACTTTATTGATCATTGGAGACACAAACAAAACACTACTTGCCTTTAGACATTAATGTATGAAGCGATATACATAAGGATTACTTACTTTGTCTATTTATGTTTTATATTTATATTTACTTTTTATTTGTATTAATATTATAGTTATTTTTATATAATTGATTCACTTGTTTCTATTTCTTTTTCTGCTCTTACCTTCTTATTGCTGTTCTCTTTTGATTTGCTTTCAGCTCTTTTAGTTTCTTACATCTTTTGAAATCTTTGGTCTCAGCTCGATGATGATGGTTCTTATGATGTTCTTATGATGTTCTTGTGATGGTTCTTATGATGGTTCTTATGATGTTCTTATGATGTTCTTATGATGGTTCTTATGATGGTTCTTATGATGGTTCTTGTGATGGTTCTTATGATGTTCTTATGATGTTCTTATGATGGTTCTTATGATGGTTCTTATGATGGTTCTTGTGATGGTTCTTATGATGGTTCTTGTGATGGTTCTTATGATGGTTCTTATGATGGTTCTTGTGATGGTTCTTGTGATGGTTCTTGTGATGGTTCTTATGATGGTTCTTGTGATGGTTCTTGTGATGGTTCTTATGATGGTTCTTATGATGTTCTTGTGTTGCCTGGGTTCTTATGATGGTTCTTGTGATGGTTCTTATGATGGTTCTTATGATGGTTCTTGTGATGGTTCTTATGATGGTTCTTGTGATGGTTCTTATGATGGTTCTTGTGATGGTTCTTGTGATGGTTCTTATGATGGTTCTTATGATGTTCTTGTGTTGCCTGGGTTCTTATGATGGTTCTTGTGATGGTTCTTATGATGGTTCTTATGATGGTTCTTATGATGTTCTTGTGTTGCCTGGGTTCTTATGATGGTTCTTGTGATGGTTCTTATGATGGTTCTTATGATGGTTCTTGTGATGGTTCTTATGATGGTTCTTGTGATGGTTCTTATGATGGTTCTTATGATGGTTCTTGTGATGGTTCTTGTGATGGTTCTTATGATGGTTCTTGTGATGGTTCTTGTGATGGTTCTTATGATGGTTCTTATGATGGTTCTTGTGATGGTTCTTGTGATGGTTCTTATGATGGTTCTTGTGATGGTTCTTATGATGGTTCTTGTGATGGTTCTTGTGATGGTTCTTATGATGGTTCTTGTGATGGTTCTTGTGATGGTTCTTATGATGGTTCTTATGATGTTCTTGTGTTGCCTGGGTTCTTATGATGGTTCTTGTGATGGTTCTTATGATGGTTCTTGTGATGGTTCTTATGATGGTTCTTGTGATGGTTCTTGTGATGGTTCTTATGATGGTTCTTATGATGTTCTTGTGTTGCCTGGGTTCTTATGATGGTTCTTGTGATGGTTCTTATGATGGTTCTTGTGATGGTTCTTGTGATGGTTCTTATGATGGTTCTTATGATGTTCTTGTGTTGCCTGGGTTCTTATGATGGTTCTTGTGATGGTTCTTGTAATAGTCGGGTTATATATGTCTGTTGGGTATCGTGCACTTTGGGTTCTTTTCTGTTGAATTGTATTTAATTATTTTTTAGTATTTTGCATTTGTTATGTTCTTCTGTGTTTGTTCTTGTTTTTGCTTGTTTGTCAAAGCACTTCGTAAACCTGTGTTTTATAAATAAAGTTATTATTATTATTATTATTATTATTATTGTTATTATATACCTGACGATGCCGATTTGAAAATCCTCCTCCCTGATGGTCTTCCAGGAGCCTGACAGAAAGTCTCTGCACCACGTAAACGCCCTGCTCCGGGTGTCCCGGTCCACCTCCTCCGTTCTGCCGCCCTGGAAAGACTCTGCCTCCGAGTCGTCGTCGTAGTTTTCCCCTAACGACGGCAGCGGACTCGGGGTCCTCATCTTTCTCTCGTTGACAACAAGCGTGCTTCCCGGCCCTTTCTTATCCGCTTTCCCTAAACCCTCCTCACTGCTGCTGCTGCTGCTGCTGGTCACATTCCGGCTCGACTGCATCGTGAGTTTCCTGGAGAAGAGTAGAGGAGGGCCCGCGGGAAACGTCCGTCTCACACGGCGGGTGACACACGCTGATAAACGCAGACCGCCGGTGAAGCTACTTAACCGGAAGAGCCAAACTGAGCTGCATGGTAGGAGGAATCGCATCTGGGGGGGGCGGATGATAGGCACTTATAAAGTAGCCTACTACTACTACAACTGATATGACTGCTTCACCTCCACGCAAGCGCCGCGACCTGTGATTTGGAGTAAGCCAAACAGGCGTTTCCAACGACCAATCATAGTCTACTTTCGCGTTTACAAGCAACGCCGATTGGATAGTTGTCCCACACGTCAGTTGTCTGTACGCTTTAAGGATTCTGGGTAATGGAGTAGGCGATGATAACAACTTGTGTCTCTGTGGTGCTATCAAAGGGGGAAAAAAACAAGGTAGGTTCTCTATAAATCGGATAATATATCAAAGAATATGGTCTAGACAAGTGTCCAAAAAAGAAAAGTGTCTTGAAATAAAATGTTGGGAATTGGCATTAAATAAATAAATATTAATTAATTAATTAATTAATTAATTAATTAATTAATTTAACATGTTTAACTTTAGCATGTGTTTTATTTTGGTTTTGAACACAACTGTAGCGTTTTTTAAAATTATTATTATTATTATTTTTAATTTTTAATTTTATTATTATTATTATTATTATTTTAATTACATTTCATATGACAACACATTAAGCAACTTTGGGAAATGGATTTGACACTTGACCATTATTCAGTAAACATTGTCTTAAATCATTTGTAAAAGTTATATTATTATACAGTATTGGGGGTGTTCGAGAAAATATAAAACATTGACTTTATTTCGTTTTTTATTATTTCATTTTGTCAACTTGGGATTCTTTACACCCATTTCTTCCCAAAAGTGGTCCCAACCCCTGGTAGGAAGCCTTTGACTTTTACACTATTGATATGTTGAACTGTCATAAGATGCTGCTAGGTATAGTGAGTGTCAGTGGCTGTGACTCTTTGTATGTCTGGCATGATTGGTTGCTTTGGATCATAAGGTGAATCCCACAATATGATACATTTGTATAATATAGCTGTGTATGTTGTTTTTATTTATGTAGTCATTAATCAGTTTTCATTGATATGTTTAAAGTGTGTTTAATGTTTTTTTTTTGTGGCATTTGATCAAGTGTGTGGCATATCTTCATCTCTCTGTTTTTGTATTGCAGCACCTAATACGTGATGTAACCACAGCCCTTTTTTTCTCACAGTTAAAATGTGCCATCCTGTTGAAATGTGTTATTTTGTGTTTTCTTTAAGGGAATATTATTTTACCTGCTGGTCAATACAACCTTATGCCTTTGCATGCAAAAATATCTCTACTATTCTATGTTCCACTGTGTCAGAGATAATTAGCTTATTATGGATGTTTTCACTTTTGTTATTGCGAAGAAATAAGAGTGTTTATTCCAGAAATGAGAACGCTAACATGCTAACATGTTGCAGATGAAGGTTATGGAGGATGAAGAAGAATTCAGTCTATAATAGCTGTAATAATGCTATAAGTTTACTTTTAGACCTGAAAGTAAACTAGCAGGCTCCTGTTTCTGTTGTGTACTGACACACACACACACACACACACACACACACACACACACACACACACACACACACACACACACACACACACAGACATACACACACACACACACACAACTGTGAGAATACACAGCAATATCTAATTTTGTCTTCAAAATATACTGTAACTTTATGTTGAGGCATGGTCATGTATATATTTTCTTTAGCTAGACATTAGTATAAGGCTAACTCCTTAAAGGTCCCAGAACACTGTATAGATCTGACTGACACCGACAATAACACCACACTCAGCAATTTATACATTTATTTGAAACTCAGTCACTTTTCAGTAAGAATTTGAAAACAGAGGTTTCCCTAAGAAAGGTTCCATTTCGGATTTGGTACTGACTGTTGTCGTCCAGGAAAATTATCCGCTGAAAATTATCCCGTCACTGCTAACCACAGTGGTATCAGGTCTTCCTGTCTTGGAAGCAGAAGCAGCAATGTCTCTCCCTGTGTGAAATACATGTCAACGGTCAGTTACTGGCAGACTTGAGGTTAAGTGACACAGGATGATGAAGGACATGTTGGTTAAGACATGAAGATTTTGTTTGCTGGTACGGATTACTGAAAATCTTGAAATGAATTAAACAACTAGTAAATTCCCTAAAATGCACAATAAAAACACTTATTTAAAAATAAATGTAAGATATTTGCATACAAATCTTTGATGTCTTCAGCTAAGAGATTATTAGAGTTTAGTACCACTAACCATAATGTCCCTGTGGGACCAGAAAGACATATTCTGCTGTGGTCCTGTTCACATCAGTATTTTCAACAATACTGCACTACTTACTCTTTCTGAAGCATCTAGGTTCACAATTATTTCCAAGAGATGGTTGACACACAGCTGTGTTACAATGGATGTACACCTGGTAAGAAAAAAAAGAGTGTATGTGTGATGTTTGTGTGCAAGGAGACATATAAAATGTGGATACTAAAAAGAAGAAAAAAATAAAGAAAACAACTGTTAATTCTTCAGCAAGATCTTATACCTTTTCCTTTAGAGGGGTCATAGACGCTGGATCTGCAGCCCCTCCTTTGCCGGGATTGGCGGGTCCAGTACTCACGAATGTGAACATCTTGAAAATAAAACGCCTGTAGTGGGATGGATACGGGACTCCTGATGAGGAATCCACATCGACCAGAGTTGTCAGGTAACGATCGTCGCGGTAGGGGCAACTATGAAAAAGAAGAGAAACCGTGTAACAGGAGGACTAAGTAAAGCATCACCAAAGTAATATGAATCTCTAGTTCAGGCCAACACTTACTCTTACCCATCAATCAGCAAGTCCCACTGTGGAAGACTATGAGCGTAGGGATCAGTAGTTGCCCAGCATCTTCCGAGAGTCAAATAAATGTTTGGATCAGTCCTTTCCAGAATTCGGACCTCAGCGTACACACTATCCCTGAGCACCTTTGCGACGGGATAGTCGGAATCCTCGTAAAAGGAGCTGTAGGCGACTTGCTCTGTTCGAGCAGAGAGATTGGTCGTTAACATGTCACTCCAAATTCATACAGAAAAAAACACACCAATTTTTGACACTAACCTTCGACACAACCCTTGGAAATACACTGTCCGTTGGCCAGCCTGAACTCGACACGCAGGAGTCCAGGAGCTGCAACTGGGGGCGGTGGAGGGATCAGGCCAACCTCAATGACCAAAGCTTCAACTGTGGTGCCAATATACCGACACTGGAAAAGCAGCCTGAGGGTAAAAAATAAGATCTTCTTCATTCATTCAGAATAATATGGTTGGAGTTGGGCTTAAAATATCACTTTGAACTAATCCAAATTCAGTTTTTTGTTTTTTTTAAATAGATTTTTGGGCTTTTTATGCCTTTGTTGACAGACAGGACAGTGGACAGAGTCAGAAATAAGGGACAGAGAGAGTGGGGAACAACATGTGTTAAAGGAGCCACAGGCCGTACTGAACCCAGGCCGCCCACCCTGAGGACTACAGCTTCTGCACATGTGGTGCGCGTTCCACCCACTAGGCCAATGGCACTCCGAACTTATTCAAAATCTCTGTACCAAATTCAACAAAAGACAGTCTGTTTAGATCACTCAGGGTTAAAGACACAAATCACATACTCGTATTGGCTGTCCCTGGTGATGGCTCCGTAGGGTCCAATAGCGACCTCAAATGAGGAGGACATCCTGTTCTCATAGATTATAACACCTGGTTCCTCCTACAGTAGATTGGCATGTTTTAATATTTATTACAAACTATAAAAAAAATGAATGAAAAGCTGGTATCAAAGTCAAATGAGACGTAACCCTTACCGTCATGAAAGTGCCGCAAGAAGTGACAGAGAACTGGTAGATAGCGAAATATGAAGTTATGCCAACAGGGCTGCAGCTTGGATCATTTCCATAGAAAGAAATTGTCTCTAAGTCGATGTTGGGAAGTGTGGCACTTCTGGCTACCACCACAATGAAATGGCCGTCTTTTGTGCACTGAAGAGTCACTGGAAAAAAAAAAAGTTACAAATCAAAACCGGTACTCATGCTTTACTCTTTTTGGACATATCCATTAGAACAGTGGTTCTCAACTGGTCGAGCCTCAGGACCCACCAACTACTCCGTCATGAAAATCGTGACCCAAATTTTCTTACACAGTAATTTTTCAATCAATCAGATTTATTTAAAGAAAAATTGTGCAGTTTTGACATCAGATGTTCCAAAACATGATAGAACAAAAGAAACTGAAAGAAACAAACTTGCTTCATAGACTTTTTGACAGCATCTTTCTTCACGACCCACTGAAAACGGCTCCGCGACCCACTTTTGGGTGCCGACCCACCAGTTGAGAACTACTGCATTAGAAGACAGAGTATACGTACCAAATTTGCCGTAATAGCACGTGCGTCCATTATGGCAGCAGTTTATACTCTCACAATCTGAAGAAGAGATGCCAGGAGCCCCACACTGGATCTTGTAGTCGTCGGGAATTTCACATGAATGAAATGATTCTGTCGGTGTGTGAGGCGTCTTCTTGGGGTCCTCCGGTTTTGGTTGTGGGTATGTTGGAGGGTGCGAAAGGGACTGCTGGGGCTTCTGGGGCTGCGGGGGATTGTAGGGCCTCTGGGGCTGCGGGGGCTGCGGGGGATTGTAGGGCCTCTGGGGCTGCGGGGGCTGCGGGGGATTGAGGGGCTTCTGGGGCTTCTGGGGCTGCGGGGGCTGCGGGGGCTGCGGGGGATTGTAGGGCCTCTGGGGCTGCGGGGGCTGCGGGGGCTGCGGGGGATTCAGGGGCTTCTGGGGCCTCGGGGGCAGCGGGGGATTCAGGGGCTTCTGGGGCTTCAAGGAGGGATATTGAGCGTCAGCCAAACAGCCCAGCAGGGCAACGGCCAAAAGACAACCACAAATCAATTTCATTGCCATGGCGTCACAGCAAAGAGTGGTCTGCAACAACTCCAGATGCTGTGAAAACTATTGTGCAAAGAGGCCGACTTTTATAAGGTATTGGTAAAGTCTGCTTCTGGTTAATCTATACCCTATTTGCTGCAAGCTACTGCCAATCAAATGTTCTAGCTCCTGATTGGTCTGTGGTGATATACTGAAGAGATACAGGTAATGCCAAAAGTATATTTTTTTGATGAACAAAATATCAGCTTGTTTTCAGAACTAAAACCTTCCTAGGGTCTGTATGACCTACAAAGTGCAGGTCACACTTTATTTAGGCAGACAAAACAAATACTTCTTCTTATCTCTTGGAATATTTGCTGTTGGTGAAATGTAGGTTGTTACCTTTTTTCCGTTACTTAACCCCCTTCTTCTCATAAAGTTAAAATGTCCATTCTGTAGGTACATTTGCATGTCGCTAATTATTTTTTAAATTTAATTTGATTATTTTGTCATCCAAAAACAATATGCCCAGTCCAAAACAGGCTCACAAGACTTTATTATTTATACAAAGAGACCAAAGACCAGAATTAGACACTTAATAATAACAATACTAAAGAAATAAACCAATCCTCAAAAAAAACATTTCAGAACCTTGAGTGCACATTTCATGAATCAAATGTGTTCTTAACTCATCATAAAAAGGACAATACAAAAGAAAGTGAGATTCATTCTCCATTTCTCCCATATCGCATAGTACACATAGTCTGTGTTCCTTTGTGATGCTCTTAAATCTGTCGACTTCAAGAGCGAGAGGGAGGATTCCTTTTCTTAACTGAGCAACTAAAGATCTTCAAAGTTTGCTTCAACATAAGATTCATTAACATAATTGTGCTCGATTTGAAAATATTTCTATAATTTTGGTATTAACAAGCTATCATTTAACCATTTCTCCTCATATCCAGAAAGTAATTCATTTCTAATCCTTTTCACTCTCTTTATCTAATTATTACTATAGGTGTATTGTAATTAAGCTTCCTCAGTTTTGAACTAAATTGAATTGTAACTCAGACAGAATTTCATAAATGATGTTGTGAGTTTTACACATTAAGATAATACATTACACTTTTACAAGACATGGTAAAATGTTAAGATTTGACCGAATTAAATTTGTGATGTCTTGAATTGGACTAATGGCTTCATCCAAAATTAAAAGAGACATATTTAAGTTTTGTTCTTCAGAGATCAACAAAGACGTTTGGATATCTGATGTATTCTAGATTTAAAAAAAAAAGTTGTATTTTAAAAAGGACAAGCTATCAATAAAAACAATACGGATGGTTACGAAAGCAAAGTAAGGTAATACTTATAATCAATGGTAATTAGGGAGTAAAAACAACAAAAAAAGGCTATAGAAAGCACATTTTTAAAGTCTTATAAAGTCTAGATTTAAAAAAACTTGTAGGCCAGGAACAGCTATGCTTGCATATTTTTCTAAAAAACAGGAGTCATTTTCTTATTGTTAATACTATTCTTCCAAGATAGCAAAGCTTGTTTACAATATAAACCAGAATAAATAATGAATGATTTCAAAGGACTAGGCCTTAAAGAATGCAACCATATTCCATTTTACAGTACATTGTGACCTTGAGATAACAACTTGGGTTAAAGTGAGCTTAAAGTGAAACATTGGCACAATTACTGAATGTCATGTAAAATTGCTTTCCTAGAAATATGACCTCAAAGGGCCAGATGGTTTTGCAGTGATCTATGGCCAATGGTCCTTCATTCATAGTGTCATCTGTCTTTTTTACATCCTGTCCCTCCACACATTTTTTCAGTTCCCCAGGACTCTTGCCATTCTTCATCAGTTCATCATTTCCTCTCATCCTCACTACCTGTAGCATATTCCCTCATCAGCCACATCAATGAAAAGCTTAAGAGGGACCCTAGATTAAAGCTGTGCTTTTTCCACAGAAGTGCCTACAATATAGAGCAGAAACTTCAGTAAATAGTTGGAACGAGTGGATTGCTGATGTACTGTATTTACAGAATTAATGTTTTGACCGCCCTTGCATGCCAAGAAATAAAGTGGCTTTTCCTTCATCACAAGTGCTGTGGCAGTCAGAATGGTGCAACAATTTGGAGGTTCCATCGAGATTTGAATAACTAAGTAGGCTATCAGAGCTAATGTTAGCTACAGCTGACGTTGACCTTGCACAACACTTCCTTGTTTAATTGTTTTTCAAGTGCTAATAGTGCAAAGTGCTAGAGAAAGACTTTGCAACAAGAACTTACTTTGGGAATAGAAAAAAAACCCAGTTTGAACTGACTGTAAAATAACTGCAATGAGTGTAATATACTGCAAAACTATGGGCAAAGATTATGAGGGCATTAAAAGTAAAAGTCTTTAAGTATTTTGCTGCACAGCTGGGGATCAAACCCTCAACCTTTTGTTAGAGAAGCGACGACTCTACCAACTGAGCAGTCGAATTATAGAATTATATTCCACTTTTCCAATCCAACGTTTTGTACTTGTTGCAGCGCATTGTGCCTCTCATATATTATAATAGGTCTATCTTCAGTTGAAAAAAATCACAGCAGATTTGATTTGCACACATAATGAACTTTGGTTACATAAGGAGTTTGACATGTTAAGGGCAGTTAAACCTAACCCTGGGTCAACATAACTTTTTTTTTTGACCCCTTCTATCTGAGCACATGTTTGCCAACAACCTAGATATCCTTTCTCACTTGTTATTTTTAATTGGAACACAACACCTGTATTGATTTTATGCATGGTTTTACATTTAAAGACTATCTCGTTATTTCTTGGCCCAATCACATTTTATGCATGAAAATAACGAGCAGAGTTGAGATGCCTAACCAGATTTGTAAGCCGTTTTGGTCTCCAGTTGCTCAAGTTTTATTTGCTAAGGTTTATGCTCACCAGGTCTGATGTGGAATCTTTAACAAAAGGGGCGGGAATGGAATGGAGGTAAACATGCAAGCTGTCTTATAAAAGTAGGTGCACATTACCACCTTCCTTACAGCACCTAGTGACTCTGTGCAGATCACTTGTTGTTGTGGCACCATGGTGATGAAGTGTTCTCCTGTGTGCCTTATGGCACTAGTCTTGCTTGGCAGCCTCTGTGATGCTCAGTGGAAGCAACAAACTCCCCCGAAAAAGGATCCCAGCAAAAAGCAACCTCAAACACCCCAACAGATAAAGCAGGAGTTCGAGGAAACACTCGATTGGAAATATCCTGAAGATCCCGTTGCTGTGATCCCACCCGAGGTCCACATTGAGATAAGACATCCCATTGCTACTGCAACAGTTTCTGTCCAATGCAGAGAGAATGAAGCTTATGTGGAAGTCAAGAAGGACATGTTTGCTAACGGCCAATTCGTCAATCCAGCCGACCTTAGCCTGGGATCCTGTGAAGTTATGGGAGAGCACAATCATGTGTTGATTTTTGAAAGTCAACTGCACGCGTGTGGCAGCTCTTTAGCGGTAAGCACAAGCAGATGCCCCCTGACTGAAAAGTAAATCAAAATTAGTAATTACATTATGTTACAAAAGTGAATTTTTAAATGTTTTTCTTTAAACTAAATTAATGTCTTTGCTAGATGACAGAAGATTCCCTCATCTACACCTGGATTGTAAACTACAACCCGAAACCTCTGGGCGATTCTCCAGTGGTAAGAACCAACCACGCTGCTGTCATTGTGGAGTGTCACTACCCAAGGTAGGCAGACTTTCAGAAAGAAGTAAAGGCATAAGAACAGACTAATAGATTAATCATCTAGTATGATGCAAAAGATAATCAAGCGCTGTTACCATTAAACAATTAATGTTGTTTTCTGTATTCAGGAAGCACAATGTGAGCAGCCTTGCTCTGATCCCTCAATGGACCCCGTTCTCTGCAGTTAAGGTGTCAGAGGAATTCTTGTACTTCACCTTGAAACTCAAGACTGGTGAGTTAAAAGAACTATTTTTTCTGTGGGTTCAAACTTTTATGCTGCTGTGATACATTTCATGTAATTGCACAGATGACTGGGTATATGAGAGACCGAGCTACCAGTATTTCCTGGGAGACATGATTCACATTGAGGCCATTGTCAAACAGTTCTTCCACGTGCCCCTGCGCATTTATGTGGACCGCTGTGTCGCCACTGTTGGACCTGACATGGATTCTCAACCAAGTTACGCCTTCATCGAGAACCACGGGTGAGGAAGTTCAATGAGTTCATTGAAGATGTTCGGTTGTCCGGATTGGAAATACATGAAGACAGACACATTTTTTTTTTTTTTGTCCAACTCAGATGTTCATGTGTTTATCTGTCTACAGGTGCTTTGTTGATGCTAAGGTCACAGGCTCTGACTCTAAGTTCAGAACTCGCTCTGAAGAGAACAAGCTCCAGTTCCAGTTGGAGGCTTTCAGGTTCCAGGGCTCTGACAGTGGACTGGTGAGCATCTCTGAGTATTGTTTCATATTTGCTGCTTTACATTCAATGCAGAACATAAATTCTTATTACCCCCCACAGCTCTACATTACCTGCCACTTGAAAGCGACATCTGCTGCCTTAGCCATCGACAGTGACCATAGAGCTTGCTCTTACACCGGCGGGTGAGCCTGCATGTGTTTATTTTTTAATAAAGCAGTATGACTGAAGAATTGAGACTGTATTTTACGTCTTATGTCTCCCTTTCTTTTTTAGATGGGAGGAGGCCAGCGGTGCTAATTCAGTTTGTGGCTCCTGTGACTCTGTCTCAGCTGGCGGCACAAACAGTGCTTCCTGGGCTGTTAGTAGTCTGGGTAATCCTTCGTATCCATCAGCTGGCGGCTCAAACACTGGTTCCAGGGGTTCTGCTACTCCGGGTAATCCTTCGTATCCATCAACTGGCGGCTCAAACACTGGTTCCAGGGGTTCTGCTACTCTGGGTAATCCTTCGTATCCATCAGCTGGCGGCTCAAACACTGGTTCCAGGGGTTCTACTAGTCCTACCAGGAAGGTCCGCGATGTCTCGAAGACTGCAGAAAGTGAAGGTATGTAAATAAATATAAATAGTTTGAAAGTGTTTGATAAGGAATCAATCCAAGTTGATACATTAGCAAAGAGGTAATGCCTTTATGGATGTTTTTAAACAACCAAAGTGGTGCGCTCTGTTAACACTTGTCTTCTGTCTTTCTTCCGAAGTATTCGAATGGGAAGGTGATGTCACCCTGGGTCCCTTTGCCATTGGAGAGAAGGTGATCGCTTAATTCAAATTTCTGCTATGGCTGACCAACAGAATAAACCTTATTAATTGGTTCATAACTGTATGTTTTTTCCTCTTGCTTATTGTTCATAGTGCAGATTCAACAAGGGTTAAATACCTGTCTCGCAGTAACATGTACATTTTCAGACATAAAAATAATAATATAGCCTGGAAATGCTTGAAGGCAAACTTCCAAAAGATAAAAGTGTAACTTTTTGTGCATTAGCATCTCTGTGATGATAAATGTTACATAGACACCTGTCCAGTTTAAAGACTGTAAATCCCTCCATTTGATGGAAATAAAAATGCAACCTGTTAAATGCTTGTGTCATTCAGTCACACATTTAAAAATGGGCTGGGGGATTCTCTATGACTTCATGACATCATAAGGTGAAGTACCAAAGAGATAAAAGAGGAAACAAGAAGGGCTGAATGGGCTTTACCCCCATTTCACCACGGCTTATTGGTTGAATAAATCAGTTTTTAATTTAATTCAGTTAATAAAGGTATGACACACCTGCACTTGTACTGTCAGGAGAGTCATGTTTTACACAGTGAATGAACACATACCGCCCCCGTGTGGAGAAAATGTTTAACTGCAGTTTAGTAATGCATCTATGTCAGCTCACTCACCTTTCTAAAAGTCTGTGGTGTGATCACTTATAAACTGAAGGTTACAGTTATTATGGATCATGAGCATTTCAGCCTCCAGCCTCTGATCGTCATGTAAAATTGCTTTCCTAGAAATATGACCTCAAAGGGCCAGGTGGTTTTGCAGTGATCTATGGCCAATGGTCCTTCATTCATAGTGTCATCTGTCTTTTTTACATCCTGTCCCTCCACACAGTTTTTCAGTTCCCCAGGACTCTTGTCATTCTTCATCAGTTCATCATTTCCTCTCATCCTCACTACCTGTAGCATATTCCCTCATCAGCCACTTGAATGAAAAGCTTAAAAGAGGGAACCTTATCCTACTACGATTGTCATTGTCGTAAATTCATATGTACTATAGTAATGAGTGTTATAATAATATAAATGCATTTGGGTGAACTTTCAGGTAGAAGAGGCTGGTGAATTATTTGCCCAATATAAAAATATTGATCATCAGATATGTATTTTTTTTTCTCTTTCTGCTGACGCACATTTCTTGCTTGGTCGGGATTGTACGAAGGGCTCCTCACAGCTGACATTAGTCCAAAAAAAGCATTATCACATTAACAAACAACAACAAACAAACGTTCATGAAGCCATAAAGTTAATGTCGGATATTCCAATCCATTTATTAATTGTTACAAAAATAACCGATTTATCAACAAAAACGTATAGGCTACGGTCCAGCCACAGCCAAAAACCACTGACCTCCTGTGTGCAACACCTGCTGCTCATCAGCATCCCTTTAGCTCCTTGGGCTCATGGTGCCACCCAGAGGTCAGCCCAACAAAACTAAACACCAATATGACTCCAACACAAACCGGCCCCTAATTGTCTACTATTCTACAATTCACTTATCAGACTCTTTTCTCCAAAGCGACGTACATCAGAGAGTAAGAACAACACAAGCAAGGATCTAGAAAAAAGGGAACAATGTGAGTAAGAGCAAACGATCAGCTTTGAGTCTGATTGGACACACAGGTGCTGACAGGAAGTGACCAGAGGCAAAGCACAACATTGAGGGCAGTTCTTGAGAGCTCTAATCAGTATAGAAACCATCTTATAAGTCGTCGTTATCAAACAAAAACCATCGTCATTACCATCATCATCATCAATAATATGGAGACCATCATCATTAAGTTAGTAGGTATTCATGAAAGAGCTGGGTCTTTAGCTTTTTCTTAAAGGTGCAGAGGGACTCTGCAGATCACATGGAGTTTGGAAGTTCATTCCACCACCGGGGGGCGACAGAGGAGAAGAGTCTAGTCAGAGACTTAGGACCCTGTTGTGAAGGTTGGATCAGACGCCTTTCATTGGCAGAGCGTAGTGGGGGGGAGGGAGTGTAGACCTGGATGAGTTAAAGTAAGGAGGAGACGTTTTTGTGTCTGTTTTGTAAGTGAGCAGCAGAGTTTTAAATTTGATGCGAGCAGTAACTGGGAGCCAGTGTAAGGAGATGAACAGCGGAGTGACATGTGCTCTTGTTCATGGTTTTCCTTAGGCCTACATGAAAATTACAAATGGCCTCAATAGGAGCCATAAAAGACACTTTATTACTTTATTTAGCACAAATCAACATATTTCATGCAGCTTTCCTTCTGTAATACACATTTAAACCCATTATCAGTCAGCCCCACAAAACGAAACACCAATAATGGCCCCAACAATTTCTATTTTTTTACATTTATCAATCAATCAATCAAACTTTATTTATATAGCACCTTTCAGACAAATTAAATTGCAGTGTTTGCAGTGCTTTACAAGAGTGCAGAAAAGTTATTGACAAAAAGAAGTTTATAAAATCATTGAGAGACTAATGCACCAATAAGAATTAAAATAAAATATGTATAAAAATAAAATACAATAAAATACGACACATAAAAGCAACAAGATATTAAAATTAATACATAAGACAAAACAATAATGTTAAGATGTGAATTTATATAAAGCACTATATAAAAGCCAGACTGAATAAATGAGTTTTCAGACTGCGTTTAAAAATCTCGATATTGTGGGCTCCTCTCAGAGCCTCAGGAAGGTCGTTCCACAGTCTCGGAGCGTAACAGCTGAAAGCAGCATCGCCAAAGGTTTCTGTCCTGCTCTGTGGAACAACTAAGAGAGATGAACTGGAGGATCTGAGGGGCCGTACTGGTTCATAAGCTAAAATCATATCTGATAGGTAGTCTGGTGCAAGGCCATGTAATGCTTTATAAACTAATAAAATAATTTTAAAATCAACATGAAAACTAACAGGCAGCCAGTGTAAAGATTTTAAACCAGGTGTGATGTGTGCTCTCCTTCTGCTCTTTGTCAGTACCCGTGCGGCAGAGTTTTGTAGTAGCTGAAGCCGATTTGTTGTGTTTTTTGGAAGACCAGAAAGGAGAGCGTTACAATAGTCCAGCCTGCTAGTAATAAAAGCGTGCATTAGTCTCTCTGTTTGGCTCAGAGAGAGAATTTCATTTACACCCAAGTGGGGGTGGGAAAGGTTTTAGACTTCATTTATCATTATTTTATACTATTAGCCTATAGGTTACCTTTACATCACACACTTTAAACAAGACATTTTGTTTTGTTTAACAGCATGGGCGGTTCTAGGCAGGGGCCAACAGGGGCCAGTGCCCCTGTAACACTGAGCTTGCCCCCCCCCCCCCCCCCCCTGTGTCCACCCCTCCAAAAGGAAGAGCCCACATAATGACACATTAACACAGGATTTGACTCAACAACCGGACTCACAATCTAGTATTTAATACTTTTACTGAAACAAATATAAATCATGGTATTTAATGATGGTTGATATTATTTGGCATATTCAATTTTTTTTAAAGTAATCATCTTTGACTGTTATATTTTTGACATATTTTGACAATTATATTATTGTATATATTACATATTTGACTATTTTTCACCTGGGTTTAATGTTCCCCTCTGACAAAACAACTGGCCCCAGTTTGGCCCCCTCAGTTTTTTTCTTCTAATTGATTTTTCTCTGTTAAGGTCAGGTTTATTTTCGTTGCATTACAGTGAGTCTATCTGATCTTACTTCCTACCTCCACTAATGGCCTATTGAAACGCGTGTAGCCTTCTCATTACACTCTCGGTGTTTTGATGGAGATTTAGAAATTGCTCAACGGCACTGGTCCATCCACTCCACATTGCACTGCACAGGAAAGCCTGCTGCTCATACGGTAACAGCACTGACGTTATATCTGCTGCTCCACTCCCTCCTCCCTCCTCCTCCCCGTCTCTGCTGTCTCCGCACTGCTGGCCCTGTATCCGTTGTGTGTCACAGGCAGCATCACAGTAGCAGCAATAGCAGCAGACATTTGGCGAGGAAAAGAAAACACGGACTGCGGACGCACATATTGGACATATTAGGAGACGGAAACAGGATTGTATTTTAAAATCTCCCCCCGTTTGGATGCAGTGTTACTGAAGCTCATCCCTGCCTCTACATCCTTCTTGCCTAGTGTGGATGTTTGACTGCAGATTTGATGGTGCTGAGCAGGCTCGTCTGATTGAAGGCTTGTGGCCAGGCGGGTGGAGGGGGGGGAGAGAGAATCTGTGGGGCCGCAGAGAGACAGAAAAACCCTCCGTGGCTCCGTCTTCTGCCCCGTGTGTCTGTGAATGGACTGCGCTCCATCCGTGATTCTCCGCAGTCGCTTTGAGTCATTTGTGGAAGAAGATGGCGGACAGGGCTGAGATGTTTTCCCTTTCCACTTTCCATTCCCTCTCCCCCCCTG
This sequence comes from Labrus mixtus, assembly GCF_963584025.1. Classification (NCBI taxonomy): domain Eukaryota; kingdom Metazoa; phylum Chordata; class Actinopteri; order Labriformes; family Labridae; genus Labrus; species Labrus mixtus. The sequence goes on along the minus strand of NC_083615.1, from coordinate 1,717,465 downwards.
GATGCAGGTAAGAGCGCACAGAAAAGAGCGACCGATGAGGGATGGTGGGGGCGCAGTTTTTGAATAAGGGATGGATACCAACGATTATGGATGCATTCGTTATGTTTAATGACTGCAAAACATCACATATTCCTGCTACGGAGAGTTATCGATATTATGATTAACCTGCAGGCCTGTAATGCCTCCCATGCGCGCCTATAGGTGCCAAACACGGCCGGTTAGTTGTGTTTTTGGATTTGATTTGCCATCTAAGAAAAACTGTTAAGAAGATAAATGATTTTGTTTTCCAAAAAAAAAATGAAAATAAATACAAAAAAAAGTTTTAAAAGAAGAGAGGAAATGATTGATCTCAAGCAGTCGCGGACAGGCACCACCCGCCTTGCGCATTCTCTGTACGAGGCCCACGCCCTGTTGAGTCCAGCCCAGGCAAGGGCATGATGCTGAACAATGATTTACGGAAGTCCCCCCCCCCCCCCCTCCCCCCTCTTATATTAAAGCTGTTTTTTAAATGTGACCTCTGCGACAAACAATACGTCTAATCACCCTTGCGTTTTCTTCTTCGTCGAGAACACTACACTGTGAGTGGGAGAGCAGAAGGTCTGTAGATAAATGATGCTATCATCGGTGATGATTCTTTTTTTCCTTTTGAGATGTTATAGGCCTCACAAGGATGTGGACAACTTTGGTGTGAAATAGTTTTTGGAGGCTGCAGCAATATTCAAATCTGCTATACTGCCTTAAAGCATATATAGATTATTATATACTACTGCTTCTTTAATGTCTCTCTCTCTCTCTCTCTCTCTCTTTTCCATATAGTCGATCTCTAGGAAGAAAATATCCAAGGTTACTTAACAGAAAAAGCACAGCCCATGCTGTATCTTTATATTTAC